>NC_092333.1:628913333-629221666 GCF_046630445.1 Rutidosis leptorrhynchoides
CTAAACTAAACTATTTTACCCGATGAAAGAAAAGAAGAGATGGATCTACACGATGAATCAATTCCATCATTAAAAGGAAGTAAAGTCTTCCGAAAAAGAAACGCGCTTCTTGATTTAGGTCAAGAAGTTGTCGTCCAGACCAGCTGTAGGTTGACGAAAAACCTAGAAAAGTCATCACTAAAATCAGCAGGAAATCCACGGACCTCAGCATTAAACAGGGTTGCCAAGTGGTCAGACTTATCCTAACCATGAGAGAATCTGTCTCGTAAAATGGGGAGGGTGCCGTGCAAATTAGCTGGATAAGACTAATGAATCAGATCCCCAGAAAGGATAATCTCCTTAAAGATTAAAAATCAGATTTTAAGCCTGATATTACTCAATTCTAGAGATTGACCTTAAAGATTGAGAATTCAAACTCATGGAATTCAATGATATCTAAACTCGAGCTTGAACGAGAAAATATTTTGATCAAATTATAAACCGATTTGTTTTCTGAAAACCCATTTTCAATGCGTTCATTACCATTGAACGTAAAATCCTAGGAATTCACCTGGAATTCATTAGGTCATCTGAACCAAATCGGGTGTCAACCGTAAGAACGGTGGTTGCATAGCATGGTTAAAGACAAGACCTTGTGCCAGACCGACAAATTATAAGGGTGAGCTTTACTATTGCTCCTACAAAGGATAGTAATTGTGTCTGACACGTTATAGACCATAATTAAAAGCATGTCAGGGGACATTGCCTTAACAGTTGCTTGTTCAACGCTTTCCTTTACAACCGGACGGTAGTTTACCGAAAGGTAATATACGGGACAAGTAAACTGGACGTGTTGCTTTCCTAATACAAGGTTAGCAAGTGGGTGACACAAAACCGCAAGTTTTGAGCTAAAATTTTCAAATCTGAAACCCACCAAGCCCACAAAAATATTTTGCAAACACCGTTGAAGGGTTATTCCAGAAAACTTATCTAGGGTAAAAACTAGATTTAATTTTCAAAAGATCAAATGTTTTCATAAAGATCCAATTTCCTTAATGGATCTAAATTTTATAGTCATGTGGGACTGTAAACCACATCGTTACTACCATTGTTTATACCGCCGTATTGAAATCACTGATGTACAAAATGTGAAGAATAAAGAAGTGATTCTTGTATTTCAAGACTATATTGCTTGAGGACAAGCAACGCTCAAGTGTGGGAATATTTGATAATGCTAAAAACGAACATATATTTCATAGCATTATTCCTCAAGAAAGACAAGCTTTTAGTTGCAACTGTTCTATTTACAAGTGATATTCGTTTAAATAATAAAAGGTGAAGACAAAAGACAGATTCGACGAATTGAAGACGCAAACGACCAAAAAGCTCAAAAGTACAAAATACAATCAATGAGGTTCCAATTATTGATAAGAAATGTCTCAAAATTACAAGAGTACAAGATTCAAAACGCAAAGTACAAGATATTAAATTGTACGCAAGGACGTTCGAAAATCCGGAACCGGGACCAGAGTCAACTCTCAACGCTCGACGCAACGGACTAAAAATTACAAGTCAACTATGCATATGAATATAATATAATATATAATTAATTCTTAAAATTAATATATATATTATATTATATTTATAAAACGTCGGCACAAGGAAACAAGCAACATGTGAGCTCTCCCAGCTGGCCATGCGATCGCATGGCCAGGAAGAAGAAAGTCCATGCGATCACATGGCATGAAAAGTCAGGCCACATCTCCTATAAATTCGCAGTTTGGTGCACCACAAAAACATATCTTTCTCTTCTCCATTCATACGTAATATTTATATTTATAATTTATATTTTAATTTTAATTTTAATTATAATTCTAATAATAAGGGTATGTTAGCGAATGTTGTAAGGGTGTAAGTCGAAATTCTGTCCGTGTAACGCTACGCTATTTTTAATCATTGTAAGTTATGTTCAACCTTTTTAATTTAATGTCTCGTAGCTAAGTTATTATTATGCTTATTTAATCCGAAGTAATCATGATGTTGGGCTAATTACTAAAATTGGGTAATTGGGCTTTGTACCATAATTGGGGTTTGGACAAAAGAACGACACTTGTGGAAATTAGACTATGGGCTATTAATGGGCTTTATATTTGTTTAACTAAATGATAGTTTGTTAATGTTAATATAAAGATTTACAATTGAGCGTCCCTATAAATAACCATTTACACTCGATCGGACACGATGGGCGGGGTATTTATATGTACAAATAATCGTTCATTTAACCGGACACGGGAATGGATTAATAGCCACTAGAATTATTAAAACAGGGGTGAAATTATGTACAAGGACAATTGGCATAATTGATAACAAAGTATTAAAACCTTGGGTTACACTCAGTCGACATCCTGGTGTAATTATTAAACAAATTATTAAAATCTTGTTACAGTTTAAGTCCCCAATTAGTTGGAATATTTAAACTTCGGGTATAAGGATAATTTGACGAGGACACTCGCACTTTATATTTATGACTGATGGAATGTTATGGACAAAAACCAGACGGACATATTAAATAATCCAGGACAAAGGACAATTAACCCATGGGCATAAAACTAAAATCAACACGTCAAACATCATGATTACGGAAGTTTAAATAAGCATAATTCTTTTATTTCATATTTAATTTCCTTTATTTTATATTTAATTGCACTTCTAATTATCGCATTTTTATTATTGTATTTAATTGCACTTTTAATTATCGCATTTTTATTATTGTATTTAATTGCACTTTTAATTATCGTACTTTTTAATTATCGCAAGTTTATTTTATCGCACTTTTATTATTCGCAATTTCATTATCGTTATTTACTTTACGCTTTAAATTAAGTCTTTTATTTATTTAATATTTTATATTTTGTTTTAACTGCAACTAAAGTTTTTAAAATCGATAAACCGGTCATTAAACGGTAAAAACCCCCCTTTATAATAATAATATTACTTATATATACATTTGTATTTTTATAAAAGTAAACTAATATAGCGTTAAGCTTTGTTTAAAGATTTTCCCTGTGGAACGAACCGGACTTACTAAAAACTACACTACTGTACGATTAGGTACACTGCCTATAAGTGTTGTAGCAAGATTTAAGTATATCCATTCTATAAATAAATAAATATCTTGTGTAAAATTGTATCGTATTTAATAGTATTTCCTTGTAAAATTTAATAGTATTTTATACCCCTTAGCTTTAACATCAACTATATTTGTAAAAATATAAATATATATATAAGTAGTATTATTATTATAAAAAGGGGGTTTTTACCGTTTAATGACCGGTTTGTCGATTTTAAAACTTTAGTCGCAGTTAAAACCTAATGTAAAATATTAAAAATAAATATAACTTAAATTAAAGCGTAAAGTAAATAACGATAATGAAATTGCAATAAATAAAAGTGCGATAAATAAAATGACGATAAATAAAATTGCGATAATTAAAAAGTACGATAAATAAAATGACAATAAATTAAAGTGCGATAACTAAAAGTGCAATTAAATATGAAATAAAGAAATTATGCTTATTTAAACTTCCGTAATCATGATGTTCGATGTGTTGAATTTAGTTTATCACCATGGGTTAATTGTCCTTTATCCTGGATTATTCAATATGTCCATACGGTTTTGTCCATAATAGTCCATCAGTCATAAATATAAAGTGCGAGAGTCTTCGTCAAATTATCCTTATACCCGAAGTCAAATATTCCAACTAATTGGGGATTCGAATTGTAACAAGGTCTTAATATTTTGTTTAATGAATACACCAGGTTATCGACTGCGTGTAATCCAAGGTTTTATTACTTTGTTAACAATTACACCAATTACCCTTGAATGTAATCCACCCCTGTTTCAACAAGTCCATTAACTATTAATCCAATTCCGTGTCCGGTAAAATGAACAATTATTGGTATTTATAGATATCCCGCCCACCGTACCCGATTAAGCGTATGTGGTTATTTATAGATACGTCAAATTATAACCTTTATATTAAATTAACGAGGTATCGTTAAGTTAATATAAAACCTATTAATAGCCCATAGTCTAATTTCCACAAGTGTCGTTCTTTTATCCAAACCCCAATTATGGTCCAAAGCCCAATTACCCAATTTTAATATTTAGCCCAACATCACGATTACTTCGGAATTAAATAAGCATAATAATAACTTAGCTACGAGACATTAATTTAAAAAGGTTGAACATAACTTACAATGATTAATAATAGCGTAGCTTTACACGGACAGAATTTTGACTTACACCCTTACAACATTCGCTAACATACCCTTATTATTAAAATTAAATTTAAAATTATATATATATATATATATATATATATATATATATATATATATATATATATATATATATATATATATATATATATATATATATATATATATATCGTTGAGTGACAGAGAGAAAAAGATGTCTTTGTGAAGTGCAGAATTCGTTGCCTTTTATAGGCCCACATTTTACTATGCAGCTCCGCGAGTGCCGAGTTTTTACCCTTCTAAACTCCGCGAGTGTGGAGGTTCGCATTCCAGCTCACACAAATTGGATCCTAGGCTGCCGACGTTTATTTTTATAATATATAAATATAATATATATAATTTATATAATTAATTATATATTATATTATATTTATATACATAACTAACTTGTAACTTTAGGTCCGTTGCGTCGTGCGTTGAGAGTTGATTCATGTCCTGGTTTCGGTTTTTCGAACGTCCTTTTGTACGATTTAATAATTTGAACTTTGTGTTTTGCGGCTCGTACTCTTGTACTTTTGAGACGTTTCTCATCAATAATTTGAACCTCTTTGATTGTACTTTGTACTTTTTAGCTTTTTGGTCGTTTGCGTCTTCAATTCGTCGAATCTGCCTTTGAATTCACCTTTTATTATTTAAACGAATATCACTTGTAAATAGGACAATTGCAACTAAAAGCTTGTCTTTCTTGAAGGATAATGCTATGAAATATATGTTTGTTTTTAGCATTATCAAATATTTCCACACTTGAGCGTTGCTTGTCCTCAAGCAATATAGTCTTGAAATAAAAATACTAGAATCACTTCTTTATTCTTCACACTTTGTACATCAGTGATTTCTATACGGCGGTATGAACAATGGTAGTAACGATGTGGTTTACATTCCCACATGACTATGAAAATTTAGATCCGTTAGGAAATTGGATCTTTATGAAAACATTTGATCTTTTGAAAATTTAATCTAGCTTTTACCCTAGATAAGTTTTCCGGAATAACCCTTCATCGGTGTTTGCAAAATTGTTTTTGTGGGTTTTGTGAGTTTCATATTTGAAAATTTTAGCTCAAAACTTATAGTTTTGTGTCACCCACTTACTAACCTTGTATTAGGAAAGCAACACGTCCAGTATACTTCCTCCGTATATTACCTTTCGGTAAGCTACCGTCCGGTTGTAAAGAAAAGCGTTGAACAAGCAACTGTTAAGGCAATGTCCCGTGACATGCTTTTAATTATGGTCTATATCATGTCGGATGCAATTACTATCCTTTGTAGGAGCAATAGTAAAGATCACCCTATAGTTTTTCGGTCTGGCACAAGGTCCTGTCTTCGACCATGCTATGCAACCACCGTTCTTACGGTTGACACCCGATTTGGTTCAGGTGACCTAATGAATTCCGGCGAATTCTTAGGATTTTACGTTCAATGGTAATGAACGCATTGAAAATAGGTTTTCAGAAAACAAATTGGTTTTAATTTGATCAAAATATTTTCTCGTTCAAGCTCGAGTTTAGATATCATTGAATTCCATGAGTTTGTAATTCTCAATCTTTAAGGTCAATCTCAAGGATTGAGTGATATCAGGCTTAAAAGCTGATTTTTAATCTTTAAGGAGATTATCCTTTTCTGGGGGTCTGATTCATTAGTCTTATCAAGCTAATTTGCACGGCGCCCTCCTCATTTTACGAGACAGATCCTCTTATGGTTAGGATAAGTCTTACCACATGGCGACCCTGTTTGATGCTGAGGTCCGTGGATTTTCAGCTGATTTTCGAGAAAACTTTTCAAGGTTTTTCGTAAACTCTACAACTGGCCTGGACGACAACTTCTTGACCTAAATTAAGAAGCGCGTGTCTTTTTCAGAAGACTTTACTTTCTTTTAATGATGGAATTGATTCATCGTGTAGATCCATCTTTCTTTCAAATATATTACAATTTACCGGGTAAAACAGTTAATTTTGTCCAAAACAAAAGTATCTTCAATTATTTGTACAAAAATATGTGATATATGTTCTAAATATCTTGTTAAATTTTTCCCACACTTGGCTTTTATTTTCCTTTCTTTGCCTTTTTATTGTCCTCTATTCCATTTTAAATGAATTCTAACATTTTGGGTTGTTTCTCAATTTATGTCCTTTCCAAGGTAACAATAATTTCGGTGTTAACACCTAGTTTTATCGTTCATAAATATGTATAAACATGATTTTGAATTCATTTATTTGAAAATTTTAAAATTTTTTACTAGAATTGGGTAGTCAGTATATAAGACTAGGACTGTTCTTTATTATCAGAGAGCACTAGATTCTAATACAACTACTGCCTTACTAGTATTTTTAATGGTAACCAAATGTGTATAAGTCAAAAATTTTAAAAATCCGAAAGAATTTAACCCCTTCCCACACTTAAGATCTTGCAATGCTCTCATTTGCAAGAAATCAGTAACAATTTAAATTATTGAGGGTGATTAGCGTAGAAAAATAATTAAATTTTACCAAAGTTTTCAAACATATTGGCGTTTGTTTTAAAAGCAAGTATTTTTGGTTTTTTTTAATGTTTTTGGCATACTTTAATTCAATAAGATTAAAAATAATGATAATAAAATTTCTCGTCCCTCCCTCGGGTAAAGCAATTTCGGTTCAACGACCTAGTTTTCAACTCACGACGAATTTTAAATATCAAATTTTTAACTTAATGAAATAAAGTAAATTTTTGTTTTTAAATTCACACCAAACTTAAGTTTAAAATACATAAAATTAAAAATTCATATTATTAAAAATTCACACCAAATTTATATTATATTTTTATTTTTATAAATACAAACTTATATTAAAATTATTAATTTTTTAAAAATACTTAAAAACTTAAATATATTGATTTAAAAAGATTTACAATATTAATTTAATATTTATATATTAATTTTAAAAACAAGGTAAAAATAAAATTAAAAATCTTTTTGGTCTTTATCCCACTTTAATCAATCAAATATTATCAAAAATATACGCCCCTCTTTTCGTTAAAGTAATTTCGGCTATATTACCTAGTTTTACTCCTGACGAATTTCTGAAATATTTTGGGTTGATTGATTAAAGATATTTATACCTTAAGAATAAACGGTAAATTTCGCAGTGATGTAATAAATTTTTGTATGATATCAATAATTTCGGTTACGCATACCTAATTTTATTGAATACCAATTTAATCCTTTATAGCGAACGATTCAGCGTTTATTATCAAAAGGTTAAAAGCAAATAAAAATAAAAACTGTACATACTTACCTATGAGAAAGAATTCTCAGAGACCTGCTTTAGCCGACTCATAGGAGAGTCGTGTGATTTGATTTTCCATAGCTACATAAGCGTAACCTCGATTCTTCAATATCTTTTCTTCTAAACATATAAACGGTCCTTCTCTGCATAGAGTAGCAAATTCGGTATTTGAATATGTTTGATTATTTGAACATTTACCTTCATGTGACCATTTTCCGCATTTATAACATCTTTCAAGGTGTCGTGCTCTTCTTTTTGTTGCGAATTTTGATTTTCCTTTACCAAAATGTATCTTATGATGATCTTTCCTGAGTTATTTTCTTACTCCGTCCATTTTTTCTCTTATGAATGATACCAGTTCACTCGGAAGTGTATCATTATTACGTTTAGTAATCATAGTGTGTAGCATTAGACCATGATTCAGATCAAAGGAATTCTTCATCTCGTAAAATCTAAAAAAAATTAAAAATTCAGAATGGGGGGAGAAGACTAGTTCTTTAGGGTCTGCTAGGGAAAGACCATACGGATTCCATTTTTGGAACTACACGAAAACAGAAAATCTAACTCTAACATAAATATATATTACCCTAAAAAGATTCGATTCTCCCCACACTTAGTTAGCTGTGGTATCGAATTTGTGATTAACTTCATTGTCAATTGGTTCATCAATAACTTGTATATCTCTGACTTTTGCTTCAATCCATTTGTTAATTTCCTCCGTAACTTTCACAAATTCAACTAACATCGCCTTTTCTTTAAGCGATAAATTGGATACTAATCGGTTACATAACTTAAAGTTCCCCTTAATCCTAGCATCGTGAATCCGTTTATAAAGTTTCTTCGTTGAGCTGTTAAAAACGGGTTCATCTAATTTCGTATCATCAATAGGGTTCTTTGTTATCGGATCATCATTAAGTGTTTCTTCATCTTCCCCACACTTAGGCATTTTTATTGGTTTAACAGTTTTGGTTGGTGGAGATCTAAACTTTCGGTTCACAAAGGTGACCGATTTATCACCATCCCTAAGTGTCATTCTACCTTCTCTTACATCAATGAATGCCTCGGTGGTTGCTAAAAATGGGCGACCTAAAATTAGAGGAATATCAAGGTTTTCCTCCATATTAATAACTATAAAGTTTGCAACAAAGGTCAAACTTCCCACTTTAACAAGTAAATTATTTGCTATTCCAACCGGGTGTTTAATGGTTAGGTCAAATGATTGAACACCTATTTTGGTTGGTTTTAATTTACCCATACCTAATCTTTTGTATAAGGAAAGAGGCATAATATTTGCACTTGCTCCTAAATCTTCGAGTCCATTATATATAGCACCATCATTAAACAAACAAGAAATGATAAATTCACCCGGGTCTCCTACTTTAGTAAGTCGAGTTGGTTTGTTAACCTTTATGGGGTGTTCTTTTCTTGGTTCTTTCACTTCTATTTGAACTTCTTTTTCTTCATTTCTTGTAATGGGAGGTTTATATAGAAATTCTTCTTCATCACTCCAATTTGAATCCTCCCCATTTTTCAATTTTTGATTTTTCATATGTTGTTGATAACATATTTATGTTTTTATTTTGAAGGTTTTCTTGGGTGGTGAAATTATGATTGACTTCATTGTCAACTTCCATCGGACCATGTATGTAATGTTTAACTCTGTGACCATTAACTTTAAACTCAATCCCATTTGAATTTATTAACTCTATTGTTCCGTATGGGAAAACTCTTTTGACTATAAATGGTCCAGACCATCTTGATTTCAATTTTCCAGGAAATAGCTTGAATCGTGAATTGAAAAGAAGAACTCTATCTCCTTCCTTAAATTCTTTTGAACTTCTGATTCTTTTATCATGCCATTTCTTCATTCTTTCCTTATAGATTAAGGAATTTTCATATGCCTCAAGTCTTAATTCGTCTAATTCATTTAGTTGACTTAACCGTAGACGTCCGGCTTCATGTAAATCAAGATTACATGTCTTCAAAGCCCAAAATACTTTGTGTTCAATTTCTACTAGAAGATGACATGCTTTTCCGTAAATGAGTTTAAAAGGTGTGGTTCCAATTGGAGTTTTGTAGGCTGTTCTAAAAGCCAGAGTGCATCCTCCAATTTAATGGACCATTCCTTCGGATTTGATCCTACAGTTTTCTCTAGAACACGTTTTAATGCTCGGTTGGTATTTTCAACTTGTCCACTTGTTTGTGGATGATAAGCGGTTGAGATTTTATGAGTTACTCCATATCTTTTGAGAACTTTCTCAAGTTGATTATTACAAAAATGAGTACCCCGATCACTTATTAAAGCTTTCGGTGTTCCAAACCTAGCAAAAAGACGTTTTAAAAAGTTGACTACAACTCGTGCATCGTTAGTTGGGAGAGCTTGTGCTTTCGCCCATTTAGATACATAATCAATGGCAACGAGAATGTAGAGATTATTATGAGATTTTGGAAATGGACCCATAAGTCAATACCCCAAACGTCAAATACTTCACATACTTGAATGACATTTTGTGGCATTTCATCACGTTGACTTATTTTTCCGGCCCTTTGACAAGCATCACAGGATTTACAAAGAAGGTGTGCGTCTTTGAAAATTGTAGGCCAATAGAATCCAGCATCGTAAACTTTTCTTGCTGTGAGCTGAGGCCCATAATGCCCTCCTATTGGTCCTGTGTGACAATGGTTTAAGATTTGACTGGCTTCATCTCTGAATACACATCGGCGTATTATTCCATCGGGACAACTTTTAAACAAATGTGGATCTTCCCAGAAATAGTGTTTTATATCACTAAAGAATTTCTTTCGTTTTTGGTACGACAACCCTTTTTCAAGGAATCCACATACTAAGTAGTTTGCATAGTCTGCAAACCATGGAATTTCACTATAATTTATCTTCAATAGATATTCATCAGGAAAGTTATCTTGTATGGCCGATTCATTGAGAACTTCTAATTCGGGATTTTCAAGATGAGAAAGATGATCAGCGGCGAGATTTTCTGCTCCCTTTTTATCTCGGATTTCAATATCGAACTCTTGTAAGAGTAAGATCCAACGGATTAATCGTGGTTTGGCATCTTGTTTCGAAAATAGGTATCTAAGAGCAGAATGGTCGGTATAGACCACCATTTTAGCTAGAACGAGATATGAATGAAATTTGTCAAAAGCAAAGACAATAGCAAGGAGTTCTTTTTCAGTAGTTGTGTAATTTGTTTGTGCTCCTTGTAACGTCTTACTAGTGTAATAGATAGGTTGAAATCATTTTTCAATCCTTTGTCCTAAAACGGCTCCCATTGCAAAATCACTTGCATCGCACATAAGTTCAAACGGTAGGTTCCAATTTGAAGTTATCATAATCGGCGCATTAGTGAGTTTCTCTTTAAGAATATTAAAAGATTTGATGCATTCATCCGAAAAGATGAATGGAGCATCTTTTTCTAGGAGTTTATTCATAGGAGTGGCAATTTTAGAAAAATCTTTTATGAAACGTCGGTAAAAACCGGCATGCCCTAGAAAACTCCTAACTCCTCTAACATTGGTGGGATGTAGAAGTTTAGCAATTACATCTACTTTAGCTCTATCCACTTCAATTCCTTCTTTTGAAATTTTATGACCAAGTCTAATTTTCACAAGTGTCGTTCTTTTATCCAAACCCCAATTATGGTCCAAAGCCCAATTACCCAATTTTAATATTTAGCCCAACATCACAATTACTTCGGCATTAAATAAGCATAATAATAACTTAGCTACGAGACATTAATTTAAAAAGGTTGAACATAACTTACAATGATTAATAATAGCGTAGCTTTACACGGACAGAATTTCGACTTACACCCTTACAACATTCGCTAACATACCCTTAAAATTAAAATTAAAATTAAAATTATAATATATATATATATATATATATATATATATATATATATATATATATATATATATATATATATATATATATATATATATATATATATATATATATCGTTGAGTGATAGAGAGAAAAAGATGTCTTTGTGAAGTGTAGAATTCGTTGCCTTTTATAGGCCCACATTTTACTGTGCAGCTCCGCGAGTGCAGAGTTTTTACCCTTCTAAACTCCGCGAGTGCGGAGGTTCGCATTCCAGCTCACACAAATTGGATCCTAGGCTGCCGACGTTTATTTTTATAATATATAAATATAATATATATATATAATTTACATAATTAATTATATATTATATTATATTTATATACATAATTAATTTGTAACTTTCGGTCCATTGCGTCGTGCGTTGAGAGTTGATTCATGTCCTGGTTCCGGTTTTTCGAACGTCCTTTTGTACGATTTAATAATTTGAACTTTGCGTTTTGCGGCTCGTACTCTTGTACTTTTGAGACGTTTCTCATCAATAATTTGAACCTCTTTGATTGTACTTTGTACTTTTTAGCTTTTTGGTCGTTTGCGTCTTCAATTCGTCGAATCTGCCTTTGAATTCACCTTTTATTATTTAAACGAATATCACTTGTAAATAGGACAATTGCAACTAGAAGCTTGTCTTTCTTGAAGGATAATGCTGTGAAATATATGTTTGTTTTTAACATTATCATCAGCACATACCTTACTTCTAGGGTTTATAAAAAATTCCCCAAAAATGCTTCAATAATTCGGAATTGAGAGAGATTGAGGTTTGGAGTTACTTTGATTTGTAATTTGATTGTTTAATTGCAAGATTAAAGAAACTAAATGGTATAAAATGATGACCAAATATGTCTTGCTGCCTTGTTGCTTGCGTCGCCTCCAGATCCAAAAACACACTTTATATATATATATATATATATATATATATATATATATATATATATATATATATATATATATATATATATATATATATATATATAGGGGCACGATCCATGGATAAGCTTAAAAGGAGTACAAACCGGATAAGCAAAATAAAATTTTTTTTTTTTGAATTTTTTTTTTTACATTCATAAATCTGCATTAAAATGCACCTCTAATCAATTTTTTTCATAAAAAAAAAGTTCAAAATCTTTCAAAAATCGATGATGAATGGTAAAATTAACCATTCATCGGGTTAATTTATCATTCATCTTGTTTACGATTAATGATAAAATTAATCAATGCTAAAAAAAACCAGATGAATGATTAAATTAACCATTCATCTGTTTTTTTATCATTCATCATAAACAGATGAATGGTTAAATTAACCATTCGTCTGCTTTTTTTTAGCATTGATTAATTTTATCATTCATCGCGAACAAAAATGAATGATAAATTAACCAGATGAATGGTTAATTTTACCATTCATCATCAATTTTTACCATTCATCATCGATGTTTACCATTCATCATCGATTTTCGAACGATTTTGTTCAAAAACTTTTTAAATTTTTTTCGTTTTCTTCTATTTGCATATTAAAGGATCGTTTTTTCAAAAAAAAAAAAAATTGAAATTTTACTTATCCCGTTTGTGCCACATTTAGTGCTTATCCATGGATTGGTCCACTATATATATATATATATATATATATATATATATATATATATATATATATATATATATATATATATATATATATATATATATATATATATAATGTTAACTGCATCTAGAATATACAGAGTGGTAAATTAAATTAAATAATTAGACTTGTAACACGTCTAAATAATAACATATTTAGACGTGTTCTTCTTTTTGATCAATTAGAAGTGTCAAATTTAGACGTGCTCCTCTTTTTTATCAATTTAGACGTGTCAACACGTCTAAATAGTAACGTATTTAGACGTGTTCCACCTTTTTGGTCATCAACACGTCTAAATAGTAACTTATTTAGACGTGTTTCTCCTTTTTTCGTGTCAACACGTCTAAATGAGAACGTATTTAGACGTGTTCCGCCATTTTTTTCTAATGTCCATTTGTTTATATAGACGTGTTAATTTATTAACACGTCTATATATAGGGGTCTAAATGAGGATAAATGTAGTAGTGAACAACAAAATCTAATTTCATAAAAGTGAAGTATAGAAAAATATGATGTAGACAATCCTTCTCGTAACTTAAAATAAAGAGAACATGCACTAAAACTAGGTCATACTGCCTACAATCTTTGCCTCCTTTCTATCATTTAGTTAAATGAAAACACTTAATAAATAGCTAATATATGAATGCACCATGATTAACGAACAATTCTCCTTTATCCAACTTTATCTGCTGACCAAGTAAACATGTGCATACTTTCAACTCTAAAGTATCGATTACCACTATTGGGCCTCCTGACCGCAACTTGAACCTATTTTAATTTCTTCTACTTGGACTTTTATTCTTGATAACGGACTAGACTTGGAGCTTTCACGATTAACCTAACATTTTCATCACTTTTTTGTTTTGTTTTGTATTTTTTAGAAAGAAACCATTATTAAGTTAGTTTGTAATCTCACTTAGTTTAAACCACTTTATTTACCGAGTCATATTTTTGATTAACTTTTTTGCCCCTATTAAATTGATTCAATTCAATGAATCCGCCACTCCGTGTGAGATAATAAAGTTATTACGTATCATTTCTATTTGGGCAAATGACCCGAAAAGGTAACATAAGTTATCCAATTTGACAATCAAGGTAACCATCAATTTGCACAAGCCCGAAAAGGATTTCAATTTAATTGTTGCGCAAAAAAAGGATTACATGTAAAAAAATCAAAATTGAGGTAATCTTCGTCAAATTCATTAACGATTGTTAGTCAAAAATACGCGTTTAATCCCTGAACTTTCTTAAAAAATTGCACCAAAAGTCCTCTTTAACATCTTCATTATCATGTTAATATCCTTTTCAATTGGAACACATTTTCTGCAAAAATCAACGCACCACTTTCATCGTTCGATAAGTTTATTAAACAACTTCGTTAATCAAAGGAATAATGTAGTAAGCAGATTCCGACGAGCTTCAAGCAGATTCCGATGAGATTCAAGCAGATTCTGGCGAGTTTCAAACCGATTCCGGCGAGATAGGTGGCGATCGACGGCGGTGATAATAGAACACCACTTAAAACTTGATAAAAATGCACCAAATTGTCAAGATAGGAGCGGTTCACAATCACCAATCTTTCTCCATACTTAGATTTTGCAAAAACATAACCAAATTTGTGCAACAAATCGATTATTACATGAAAAATTTTCAAGCACAAAGAATCTAATAATTCGATGGATACTTAGAATCAGCCTCTAAGATTTTAAGGATATTATCACTAAATAATTTCCAAACTTCTCACGTTTTTATATTTTCTTAATTTGCTGGATGGGTTGACAAAAGTAAACACAGGGCTAACATGTCCCTTCCGATACACATGTTTTGAAGCAATATTTTCTTAATTCGATCTAGATCTTCAAAACCTCAAAAACATCAACAATAGTAAAAAAAGGGTTTTGTTATTATAATGGATGAGATTTAACTCTTCATAAGCTGGAGATTTAAATCTGTATATATTTCATCACTAGTTCTCGATCTGTATATATTTTCTTGTTTTGGGCTTTGATTTAAACATTACGATTTGTTAACTTTTTAATGAAGATGATGTATATCGAGTTCATCCTTGAGAGTTGGACATAGATTTTTATGTGTCTTGAATGAATATACTCGATTAGTGGTGATGAATTAGTTAAACATTATGATTTTTAACTTTCTAATGAAGATATATAATAATAATAATAATATAATATAATATATATGCAGGGGTCGTTTTATTTCTTCCATTATCAAACGCACACAAACTAATCGTTTATGATTTTGTAAATTGGATGATGGTGGTGATGAAGATGAGTGATGATGATAAGATTTCATAATGAGATGATAAAGAGAACTTTTGGTGCAATTGTTAAGAAACTTCAAGGACCAAACGTGTATTTTTGACTAACGATCGTTAATGAATTTGACGAAGATTACCTCAATTTTAAATTTTTGAACACGTAAACCTTTTTTTGCGCAAAAATAAAATTGAAATCATTTTCGGGCTTGTACAAATTGGGGTTACTTGATTGTCAAATTGGGTAACTTAGGTTACCTTTTGGACCATTCGCCCTTTTTATTTATGGTAAACGAATAGTAAAGAAATAGATCTGTCTTTTTCAACAATCCTCGGATGATTTGGAATAGTATCACTTAAAGAAATATATCTGTCCGTTTTAACAATCATCAATAATCAATATTGTTTTCTCCCAGTTGGATTTTATTTTTAAACCTATCAGCATCATATCAATATTTTTACTCACTTAAACAAGTGTTTGTTAAGTTGACAATTGAATAGTCTTCGATAGTCAAAGCTACCTGTTCATTAGTTAGTCGTGATGACATTTTCAATATAGGTTGGATCGAGTATTATAAATTTATCATGGATTTGAGAAATTTTTTAGTTTAATCCATAACTTCACATAACAACAGGCACACCATGGTTAAAGTAATTAATTTTAATTTTCTCTTTTACTGGTTCCAAATCATCCATCTTCATCTCAATCTAATACTAATTTATTTATATATATCCATGCAAAAATTAATAATGCAGGAGATCAAGATAAAAGTTAGCATGCACTCTGAAAAATGTAGGAAGGAGGTATTTAAAATCGTTACAAAACTATCTCGCGTTGATAAGGTATCGGTGGATTTAACGAAGGAGATGGTAGTTATAATTGGCGACGTTGATCCTATTTGTGTCACGACTTGCTTGAGGAAGAAACGAAAGACTGCAGATATTATTAGTGTAAAGCCATACAAGAAGGAGGAGACAAACAAAATACGATTTCCAATTATGTGTTATGATAACAATCCTTATTATTATGGCGGATATGGACATGTCGTTGGCTACTCGCCATCTCGCGAAGGTGGAGGTTGCAACATTCTTTAAGATGATCGATGTATATAAGGTTTGTACAAGAACATGTTTTTTCTCATAGTTTACTGTTTGATGTAAAAATGGTTTGTCCAGCTATATGTTTATTTAGCTACTGCTTGGTAATCTAGCTTGTTTTAGATTTTATGTTAATTTGTTGTCAATAAGCTAGTGAAACTAAGCTAGTCATTTGCTAATTAATTGATTTGCGATTTGTGAAGTCATCTTTTTTTTTTTTTCTTTTCATTAATTACCTGATGAAATGAAATCAGTAACTCAATGACCTTGGAATTATTTTACAAGTACCATTAAGATTGTATCAAACCCAGGCTTTGGACACAGTTTGAGCTATATCCGATAAAAATACACTCTATTAAATGGCCCAAGATGTTTCAGACTAGAGACCAACCATATGAAGAAAAAAAAATGGAAAACATTAGTAATTTAATAGAGGTAAAATGATGTTTTTACCTCGTAAAAAGTGAAATGCTCATCATAATTAATATTAGTGGGTAATGTCACTAAATTTAACTAATAAGAGAGCTTCCAATGTTAATTCCAATTGGGTGGACGATATTCCTAACCTTTCTGGCATTTTCGACACCTCTAGTGAGATTAATCACGTGGTTGGTACTTCTGCAAACGTAAAAAACAACAATACAAACGGTCAACAGTTTGGTTCGAAAAAATTATCCTTTAAAGAAGAAATGCTGAATTTTGGAGTGTTTATGGATAATATGGCAGAGTACGATTCACCTGTCGTCAATCGTTAAAATCTTGGCTAGCTTTCAATCAATTTCCATTCAATTTCCCTCACTCTTGTGTCTTCATTTATTCCTTCTGTCTCACGATGTTTCGTCTTCATGTGGAGGTTTCTATTGATGTGTTTCTTCCTATCAATCTTCTTCTTCTTCTTTTCAGGGATTTGGTACCCGTTATTTAAAGCAACACAATACAGCTCATCCCTTCCCGTTTCTTCCTAGTTTGCTTTCTCTTTCAATCCGCCCCATCCCCTGCTTTCTTTCAATTTGTATGTCTCAAATTTCTAGACTTTTCCTCGTTTCAATCCGACTTCATCTTTTCGATACCGATCTCTTCTGGTTTTTGATTCTTACAATCCAATCGTTTGTCTCAATTTGGGGATAACGAATTGTTTCAATAGATTTGTTTCTCCGTCTGTTCGTTTCTTTTAGTGCAACAAGTATTGTTTCAAGTGGGCTTCTCTTTTTCAAGTGGGATCCTTTAATGGATAATGGGCTGTTTTCTTTGGGCTCCTAAGCCCAGTATGGTGGGGCTTCTTTCATGAGGCTTCTTCTATCAAGTGGACTTCTAATGGGCTTCTTTTTTATAGTGGGCTTGGCCTGTGGTCCTGTGGGCTTGATACCGTGTAGGCTCTTAAGCCATGGCTTACGGGTCTAGTTTTTTCAATTAGGCGTTTCGTTTGTAATTTGTCGTTCTTTCAATTTCTGTCTTTCTTTTAGGCTCAATAGCCCCTCGCAATGTAATTTTCAATCTTCATCGTTCTGATGAAGTTCTTTTAATAATATTTTTATTTTTCACCGTAAAAAAAAACCCTCAAATATTTTTCGATTTAAAGGCTTTTTTTTTTGGTAAACATCCACTAAACCGTCCCTAAACTCTAAACCCTAAACCCTAAACTCTAAACCGTTCGTGTTAAAAACTCAATCTAAATCATAAATCTAAACCCTAAACCCTAAATTTCTAAACCCTAATATCTAAACCCTATAAACCCTAATATCTAAACCCTGATATCTAAAACCTCAATATACGCTCGAAAAAACACGATAATTGTTATATATTAGTTCTTCGAGCGTTTTCCCGCTAAAGTAAAACATTTATCACAAAGTGTCTTTATTAAATGTTCATATTTTCATCTAATCTATAATGTTCGTGAACAAAGTTTTTTCAAAAAACGAAAAAAAAAAAAGATTTTGCTCCACCCGCTTCCCCCCGATTGGTTACTTCCCTCTTGATCCTACCACTATAATATATAATGTATAATATATAATGTATAATATATATATATATATATATATATATATATATATATATATATATATATATATATATATATATATATATATATATATATATATATATATATATATATATATATATATATATATATATATATATATTTTAATATTTTATAAACAAATAAGAATTTTAAATATAATAAATTTTAATATAACTGCAATAAGTTTAAGAACTAATTTATTATTTATTATAAACATAAAAGCTATGCTCGATTAGCTCGTTCGACTCGACTAACTCGTTCGTTTTTAAAAAATAAACGAGCTTTCGATTAAGTTGAGCCAAATACTAATGCTTTTAAGCTTGGCTCGTGAAACTAATAGAACAACAATTCATGTTCAAGATCGACTCGAGTTTGAATATCATAGTGTTCGAATTCGAGAAATTCGAGCTCGAATTGGAGTAGCTCGTGCGGTTCGTTAACAGCCCTATACGTAGTAATAAAAGTACAATGAGTTCAACTAAAGGCTTGCCTGAGTGATCACCCAGTTGTCCATTGAAGCACACTACCGGGTTCGATTCCTGGCTATGCCAAATCGTTCAGAAAGGGAGTGTGACCAGAGGGTGCGCGTAATGCGCAATTTACCTGGTCTCACGCTTGAGAGGTTTGATTACCCCAAGTTTATCGTTTATGGGAGAGCCAATGTGCTCGTTCATAGAGGGGGTATTCTCGCTAAAAAAAAAAAAAAAAAAAGACCAAACTAAATAAATGTCTGTAGCAGAAAAATGTGTCCAACATTTTCATCAAAGAAAGTAGCTAAAGGCATAATCATAATAATCTGATAAACTAAAGAGACGAGAGACTGAGATGATACATCATTTATCATCTATGAAGGATATAATGCGTTAATCCGAGTACCAAATGGCATATTAATTATTAAATGTTGCGTTAAGAGAGTTCATATATAATGATTGCGGCATTGGACACCTATATTCATAAAACATCGTGATGAAGAAGATTTCACAGTTTTAAGTTTAATCGAGAGATCACAAGTATTGATAGAAAAGATTTTAATTAAAAAAGAAAAATCATTGTAACCTAAATTAGATGAGGTTTGTTAGTCGTGCTTCATGTGAAGGTATTTGAGTTAAAATTGGAAAAGATAACTAGTTGTTTATAGCCAAAAAATGGAAGTATTTATTATTTATAAATTATAAATATATTACGGATGCACATCTTAGCATGTCAAGTCATGTGAGTGAATAGTTTTTAGTAAAAAGTGAGTGGGTAGAGTATTTCTGTTATAACGAACATTTATTTATGGTCAAACATTTCGTCATTATACTATATATTAAATATGGACAACACCCTCCAATCATAACCCGTCACATACCCAAAAACACTGTAGCTACTGTAGCGCACTGTAGCTACAGTAGTTTTTTTTTTTGGAGATAATTTATTTAATCTTCTGATTTTATACAACGACCACCAGGTAATATTCGTCTTTTTACATATATTCAAAAAAAAAAAGAAAAAAAAATCATGAACTTATTAATTTTTGGGTCTCTTTTCCATCTACACCAGTATTCCATGTCCACCAACCACCTGCAACCGCCACCATCAGCCACTTTACACCACCATGCACTGCCACCTACCACCGCCGATTTCACGGCCGGCTACGACCGTCACCGTCCACAACTTTCAACCACCATCAAATCTGATCTAAAGAAAAAACATCCAGATCCACACATGAGACAAACTTCCGGAACAAAGGGCAATTTAGTGTTTGATGAAATATATAAACATACCCGAAAACTTAAAAGACACCCAGCATATCAAATACCTCACGAGTCCACCCAATTGTCTGATTTAAGGGGGGGGGGGGGGGAAACGATAAACATATATATTAAAGGAACAAAAACAAATCTAAAAATCAACCGATCAATAAACAAATCTGAACATAGGACGGTTTGGTAGTGGTTAGAAAAAACACATACCTGAAAAGTCAAGTTTTTGAGTCGGGTTTTTCACGACCGTGGCTCTGATAAATGTCAAGCACTGGACCTCCTGTAGGAAAACAACTACAATAGCCCAACACACCACGAGAGTGGCGGTGGAAAGCTACTTCTGGCAACAGTTACGATCACAACAGCCGACGCCGCTGTCGACCTTCACCGTCGGCCAACACCTTACTATTGTAAAAAAACATCAAAAATAATAATTTTTTTTCTTACCTGCATTCTTGAGTACAACTAGCTATTCACATATATATTACAACTAAATATGCACACGGTACAACTAACCATACAAATAGTACAACTCTATTGAGAGTGTGGTGTTAGAAAAACCCAAAAACTAAATCGAGTTCAGGTGGTCGGAACTAATGGAAACCACCGAGTCAACCGCAACCATCGATATAATTTTTCTTGATTTTTTTTTTATGATTTTAGTGTAAGATATTATAATGGTAGTGAAAATGAGAATGGAAAATTGGGGAAGATCGGTGGAGAGGATAATAAGCTGTTAAAGGAGAGAATACGGAGTACTAAAGATAGGGTAGGATAAATATGTGGATGAAATCAACCCATTTTACTTTATTTTTTATATTTACACCCCCATTTACGATGAAAATGACAAACTGAACCTGTAAGTTATAAACATTACCACTTTAAATTCTTTTTTTTAGCTTCAATATGTGTTACACAAAACATTGAACCTACATAAAATTGTAAAGATTTATATTTCGAACATCAATTAAATTAAATTCTTATATTATACTATATATAAACTTTAGAGTATGTTAATATTACCGGTAACCGTTTTTCTTTTACGTATAATTAACTTATCGTTAACCGATCAAAATCATCCCGCAGCGAAATATGATATCGGGTTGGAAAACTAATTTTTTATCTCACGACCGAAACCACCTATTCGATTAATCGAGAGTAAAGGGGTAAGACAAAGTAGTAAAGTAATTGTTGACCAAATCATGTGGCTACCAAATACGAAGTCCAGTTGGTCGTTGCATCTTCCAACTTTTTTTAATCAAAAAAATACTGCAATATTACGGAGTATAAATCCTTTCATTTTTCATATATTTTGCTCTCAAAAACATAATAAAAATAAATGTCTATAAATTTATAGTGGGGATAAATGAGTAAATAATCAACGCTAAATGCGTACAACAAATGTTTTGTCAAAACACGTTATTGCAAAAACGTTATGACAAAAACATTGAGAACCGCAGCAACGCGCGGGCTTCCGAATCTAGTTAATTGCATTTCTTGATCCATAGCATTGAACTGCCACTTAATGGGCCAGGTTTAATAAAAGCAAATACTGAACACACATTGCCCAAATTTGAAGACGAATTAGCAACCGAGATCACTTCCCCAAATAACTCGGAAACTTCTATCGCGTTCTCTTTAGAAATACAAGTAAACGGAATGCCCGTAATTTCGATCCAAGCGTATTGAAAAAACGAGGTCGCCACTCCCAAGAATGGAGAAATCACAACAAACTCGTCGGAATGAGAGTTGATAATATTTTCATAGCTAATGTAATCACCACAAACAACAAGGCAACCAAAATGTCCAACTTTACTAATATGAGAAACTTGTGACTTACATGAAATCAAAAAGCTTGAGACTTTTGTGTCCAGAATTGGTTCAAGATCAAC
This sequence comes from Rutidosis leptorrhynchoides, assembly GCF_046630445.1. Lineage (NCBI taxonomy): Eukaryota > Viridiplantae > Streptophyta > Magnoliopsida > Asterales > Asteraceae > Rutidosis > Rutidosis leptorrhynchoides. The sequence continues at coordinate 628,935,439 of NC_092333.1, forward strand.
CAGCAGAACAGTTAACGAAAGCCTGGAAGTGATGGCAGAATTTTGAGTTACCTTACATCGAAGCTTTGCACTAACATGACCCCTTGATTTATCGAACAATCCGGATTTACGAAGTCTCGGCCTCCCAACAAAGATTGGTTTACCGAAAATCTTTGAACCATTGAGTTCAACAATGGCCTTCTGAGCATCCGACTCTTCAAGATAAGTGACAAAAGAGTATCTACGACTTGGCCAAAATTTGATTTCCGAAAGGATATCACACTTCCCAAAAATCGATTCCACCATATGTCGATTAACTGACTTATCAGTTCTTCCAATGAACACCGTGCGGTTGTGAAGATTCGACTGTTCTCCGGCAGATTATCCATCGTTACCGGACCCTCCATTAATTCCGGTATAACAATCTGCCGGAAAATCAGATCCCGATTTACGATTAGACCTCGAGAGCCCTAGTGGAGAAGAGTCGTCGGTAGAGGAAGGCAATAAGGAAGGAGGGAGAAAGTCTCCAAATGTTGGTAGGTTAGGGCATGAAGGAGAAGGTGTGTGTGATGTTTAATTCCGGTATACCAATCTGCCGGAAAATCAAATCCCGTTTTACGATTAGACCTCAAGAGCCCTAGTGGAGAAGAGTCTCCAAATGTCGGGTTCGAATCTGTTGGAGGCTTCGGGTGTTCAAAGTTGTGATGTTTGGGTCTCGGAAATATCGGACCTTTCTTTTTTGAATCAAGTTATTTTCAACTCGTTTGATCAACATTTGTTAACTTCGACTAATCGGTTCGTTATTGCAAATGGGGATGTGAATGTAACTGATGTTGTTCGAAGTGATGCTTTGGAAAAAAATAAGAGTATTGATCACTCTTTTTTATTCCTCGCATTTAGAAGATGCTGCTGTAAAATTGAATCATAAAAGTGTTGATTATGTACCTGTAGAAGGGGATACATTTGTTGCAAAAATGTCTTTTGCACCCGGTCTTGGTTCGGTAACATCTAATGGAGTGGGTACTATTAATGACAATTTGAATATTATGTTTGGTTCTATTGACGATTCAATTGTTGTACGTGTCGGTTCGGGATCATGTGAAGGTTTTAATTCGGGACAGGAGGATAATTTACAATGTGCCAAACATAAAGGGGCGGTTGATAAAGGTGTTGGCATTGATGTTGTTCAAGATGTATATGGGAATGATCTTGAATCATTGATAACAACAAATCAAGTTAAAGGTGACAATGTTGTTGTTTCTAATGAAGATTTAGAATCAAATGATGATAACTTAACGTTTGAAGAAAGATTGTCCCGATTGAAGAAGGAGAAGATAAAAAAGAAAGAAGAATTGCTTGATAATCGAAACTTAGAATCGAACGAAGATAGGCCGTTACCAATATTGTTTGGTCGTAGTGGAAGATGTTTTCGTGAAGTTCATCCGAGGTCCAGAAAGAAGATGAACGAGGCTTCTACTTCGGGTACGTATAAGCTTAAAGATAACGTTGATGACTTGGATTACGGAGACGCAATTCAAAACTTGTTTATGGGTCCTCAAGATGGTAAAAAAGGAGATTCATCAGCATCCGGGCTAGGTATTATGTCTGCGGAGGCTTTTTCTGCTTTCGATGCTATGATGACACGTTTGGCCGGCGAGAGCGCACCGGGTAACGGATACGCCAATGTGTTATCGTACAAGATTGAAAATCGATCCAGGAAGAATTCCTTGAAAGAGACGGTTAACAGTAAATTGAAAAGGGCGGGTCCTCGAGGTTGAGTGGTAGGGTTCGTTTTGATAGTTAATTTGGTGTGATTGCTCTTTTCGTGTTGTAATCGGTTTTTGTTTAATAAGTTTGTCATTATGGTTTTCCGGGTTGTTAGGGAGACTAGTTGTTTTCTCCTTGCGAGCCTCCCTGTTTCCCCGTCTTTTTTTTGTATTCCTTGTTGAGGGCGTTTTTCTTTTGAAAACGGTTTCGTTTCTATATAAGTATTCGTTTTTTTGCCAAAAAAAAAAAAAAGGAAAACTTAATGGGCCAGGTCATATCCCTTTATCAATTACTTCAAGGCCTAAAGGGCCAAGACCATGTATCCCGAGAATGAATAAGGATAACATCACAGAGATCATTCATAAGGGAAGTCAAATTTGAATCGTGTGAACCACCAAATACGCCGGCTCCAATTTCAAACCCAAACTCCATTTACTACTCGTAATCAATCCGATAAGAGACATTTCTAGTTATATCTATCTATCTATAATCTATCTATCTATCTATAAACCTTTATAAATATTGAAGATTATTTTGTATAGAATTTTGTGGTACGAGACCTATTTTGACCAGTTTGGAATAATCACCGATGTTGTGGTTGGTTATGTAAGACCAGTTTGGTAGTTCTTATGTGTATATTCAGATTTGGCTAATCGCTTTCGACGGTTTTTTTTTCGCTGGCAGGTTGCTTGCGTAAGTTGTCATACTTCTTTCTTTTATCAGTTTTCATTGTTAGAAGGTAAAGTTCTTTTGTTTTTTCATGTAATTATGGTTGGTTTTAGACTACAACTTGTAGTATGTGATCGTTTGTAGTTGTTATGGTAGTTATCGTAAATTGTAGAGCTTTTTTAGTGGTTGTTCGTATGTTATTTGCATTTACTATATGCTTTTTGTTTATGGGATTATCAAGTTTAGCTTCAATTTTGTATTGAATGCATATTATGCATTACAGTGCCCTGTTATTGTTTCGTCAACCAGGGAGCGGTTTTTTCCCGCTTCCTTAAATGGTAATGTTGTTGGCAGTATATTGTGTTTGCCTAGATTTGTTTAATGGATAGTACTCACTGTCCGAAAAGTCCAGCTCAGAATGCGGATTTGGTTATTGGTAATGTTGGTGCTACTAATGTGCGTGTGGATAATGTAACGACCCTACTTTTCCGTTATTCTTTACCGTTTATATTTAACTTCTGTTTACTGGTATTCGTGTCACGTCATTTCTATGACTTATATTATTATTTGAATAATAATATTTTTCTTATTATGTGTCATATAATTATATGTGTTCATATTTGGATTTGTACGTCTCTACGTTTTTTGGATTTCTATCCGGTGAATTGTTTTGGTTTTCAAACCAACGATCAGACTTTCGCGATTTTTGAATCCGATATATTTTATTTATGATATTTCTATATCATATGAGATTATAAAATATTTCTATATTATATTTGTCGCGTGTGCGTGTTCTTCCCGAATATTCAATCGCGTAGCCGTGTTTTCGCGAATCGGGATCCGTTCGGGATTTCGGGCCACAAGTTATCACACATTACTTCATAATGGGCTAAGAGGAGCCCATCCTCCTCTCTATTTCGGCCGAAATCCCATGAGGGGGTGGTTTTGCCAACTTGCTAAACTATTAACATAATCATGATACTTACACTCCTTTACACTACTACATTTTATTTTAACCTAAAAATCATTTTTCTCTCCTTTTCCTCCTCCCATGGTCGTTCACCACCATCACCAATATCATCGTCATCTTCAACAATTTTGTACTTGAAGATTTAGGGCTTTTCATCTCATCGGGTTCTCAATTTCAAGATCTACAAGCTCATACAACTTGTTCTTTGATTAGGGTATAATCATAAACCCTAACTTTTCAATTTTCATTTATTTTTACTGATTTTGATTATATGTTGATGCTATAGTACTTGTATGTTGTTGTGTTGTTGATTTGATGCTTAGAAATGCTCGATTTCATATGTTTTCGGTTTGATCAAAAGCGAACAGCAGCTATTTGTTTAAAATCGGTATACTTAACAGATGTTTTTGGTTAAATAAAGTGTATAGATGAGTTCCTCTCATCAATACAATAATTTTAGGCTTTGGATTCATGTCATTTCGAGTTTCGGATCATAAGTTATGCTTGTTTTGGTATTTTGATGAAATTGAAATGTAAAAGCTTGTGTGATCAGATTGGGTCCGACTTTGTGACCATCTTTGGAGCCTATAGGGTGTACCATTGGGTTAGGATTGATGATTGGATGAACATTCATGTTCGGGTCATCGAAATCCGAGCCACGGATCACTCGGAATGGCTAAAAAAAGTTGTTGAAACGGATTAATGATTTAGGTTGGTTCATGGCTGTTCTTCACGACTTATGAACTGTCCTTAGGGTGTTCTTGAGTGCACTAATGTGTCGGGTTGGTTGGTTAGACGAGGATATATATAAAATTCGTCGAAAACCGACACCCGAGGCTCAAGTTATGACCCGACGAACTTTTAATTAAACTTATGGTTATAAAATTTGAACTTAGGTTATAAATAATGATTTGCATTATAATTAAATTACTTATGATATAAAAGTAATTACTTTAAATTTAGACTTATGATATATATTTATTATATCATTTAATAATTATATTATGATTTAATTATTCTTATAATTAAACTTATGATTAATAATACTTTTATTATTAATGAAAAATACTTCTGATAAGTATTAAACTTATGTTATGAGATTATTATATCAAGACTTATAATAAATATTAATTATTTATTTATTTATTATAAGGCTTAGTTATTATTTAATTATAATTTAAGTATTAAATACTTATGGTTTAATAATTATATTAAAATACTTATGATATGATTAATAATTCATTATTAATTAATAATACTTATGATATGATTAAAAATTTATTATTAATTAATAATACTTATGTTATGATTAATATTTAATTAATTAATTAAATACTAGTGTTATATTAATTATATCATTTAAACTTATGTTAACTTTATAATTCAATTTAATTTAATCAAACTTATGATATGACATGATTATACAAATATTGTCATAACCCGTCCAAATCCACCTGGACGAATACAATAACATCTGGTACCATCGCGATGAACTGACGTATATATGCCATGAACAACTCCATGTAATATCTTTAAAATGAACAACTGCACAGCGGAAGATTTCTTTCATACCTGAGAATAAACATGCTTGAAAGTGTCAACCAAAAGGTTGGTAAGTTCATAGGTTTATCATAAACAATAAAATTCATCATTTTGATAGACCACAAGATTTAAATACAGTACACCTATCTCGTGTACGAAATCATTTTTCATAAAGCTTGGCAGAGTAGGTTCGTATCCTTTTCTCCCCCGTAGGTTGCCTCGCGATTTTTAAATAACCGTACACATATCTCGTGCACAAAATATCATAAACATAATCTGTGTATAAAATCATTCTCTGGATACATAACATTCACTTTGATTTCATTGCTCAACATGGTAACCTACCTTAACATATAATGCGCATCAACAATATCCTAAAAAAACAGAACATCTCGTCTGTATAATATATAAACTTCGAAGTACTAAACACCACGCCCACTAGCTCTTCTGTCGAGTGAACATTCTGGGTGGGGGTGTTAAACCCGGTAGCTACCTTTAGGATTCGCGTGAATTAGGGCCATACCCGTTTTCTAATTCTTAGGTTAATAATCAGGGGAAATATTCACAACAATTAGTGGCAATTATAACGTCCAACTAATTCAATCATAATCAACAGAACTTCTATCTGCATAATAATTCATTCGAGAAATGTTTTGCTTGTGTCTATCTCGTCAAACATTTATAAAAGCATCTCATGTATTCTTAGTCCAAAAATATAGATTTCAAAGGCATTTAATAAAACAGTTGTAAAAACAGCGCATGTATTCTCAGTCCCAAAAATGTAAAGAGTAAAAGGGAATCAAATGAACTCATGATACGATATTTTGTAGTAAAAATATGCATACGACGATACTGAACAAATGCAGGGTTGGCCTCGGATTCACGAACCTATATCATTTATATATATATATCAATACATATAATTAATATGTAATAATAATCAAATCCGTTTGTATATATTAATTATATATTACTTATTTAAAATAGTAATGTAATATTTATATAGTTATTATATATGTATTTGATATATAAATAACTTTTGGTTTGTTAAAATAGTGACTAAAATAGTGTTAATAAAAATGATAATTAGTTCTAATAATGACAATACTAATTTTGATTATAATATTAGTCATTTTATTTGTAGTAATAATAATAATGATAATAATAATAATATATTAAAAATAATGATACTCATAATAATGATACTTTTAAAATGCTAATTTTAATTATAATGATAACTTTAATAATAAAAATAATAATAATAATAACGATAATATTATAAATGATAATAATAATAATTCTAATAATGATACTTATACTTATATTGATAATAATAATAATAATCATACTTATATTAATAATATTAATAATAATAAAAATAATAATAGTAAGAAATCTACCTTTTAAGGTAACAAATATGCCACAACCCAGATTCAAACTCGTGACCCCTCGCTTAACAAACACACACCCAAGCTACCGAACCAACAGTTTGTTTTGGTATTTACTCGCGTTTTAAATTACTTAATATATATATACGAACGGTTTTATTGTCTTCCTCCTTCCATCATCATCTTTATCTATCATCATCATTTTAAATTCGTGAATAATCATCATCTAATATTTTTATCATTTCATGTATCACCATCATATCATAATCATCGTACGTACTCATCGTCATCTTTGGTTATTACTTTATCATCATAACATCATCATGATCGTGATGCCAAGATCATTCATCACCTATATCATTTACGTTTTAAACTTACACAGCAAATAATCATCGAAATAGTTTTAACTCTACTAAACACATCGGCCCAACTGAACACATCAGCCCAATCGAAAATGAAATCTTGATCTCGGCCCAATAGGCCCATTATGAATTTATCAATCAGTCCAACAATAAGTTAGAAACCCATGTACTAGCCCACTTAAAATACTAATGCAAAAGAATCCATTTAAATGGCCCAGTAATATCATATAATATCTTGGTCCAAGGTTTGCTAAATAAATCGAGAGCTATAGCAGTAGCTGAAACTCGACCCCAAAGGAAAGAAAAACCGATAGGAAATAAATGATATAGTGGGGTTTGTTCAAGTAATTGAAGGAAATAAAAAAATAAAGGAAACGGCTGTAAAGGGTTTTCTTTAGTGATTGTGGTATTCGAACAAGTGGTCATTGACCCACTTATAAAGCACTTCATCAAAAAAATCATAACTTAATGTCTTTGTGCTGTAATTGTCAGCCACCATATAAGAAAATGAAAATAAATATACGTTAGATAGCATCTCCATCATAATTATTGTTATCAAACTCGGGTGATTAAATTCCATATTGTCTTCACGGTATCGTTATCAAAAGAAACAGAAACAAAATTTACAGCAAGCCGTTGTGTGTTTGGGAAGAGAGAAGGTGGTAGATGGTGGTGGTTCTGCAACAACGTATTAGTTAAGGTGGTTCGTGGTGGTGTCCTTTGAAGGTGATCAATGGGTGATCGTAGGTGATTTTTGATTTGATTTACAGTTGCGAATAACAGTCTGTTTTGGTCTATCATTAGCAGCAGGTTAGAGTAGTATTGACGGGTTTAAGTGGGTGTTGCTTGGGTTTAATTTATAGAACAGAAAATAGTAGTAGTCGATTAGAAACATAAGTGGTTTTGATTGAAGATGGTTGTCGATGGTAGTAAGGGAGGGTGTGGTTCACGTATGAAACAAGAAAAGAAAATGGTTTCACGATTTTAGGGTGGTGAACATGGTGGTGTGTGGCTATGGTGATTAAATGGTGTTTGTTTGGTGTTTGTTTGGTGTTTGTTTACAGTGCCATTAGTAACAACGAATTAGTAACAATAAAAGATGATTGAAGGCGTTTAGGTGATGTTTCGATGAGTGTTACGGTGGTGACGGGTTGGATATTGATCGTGGTATTCAAAGTAGGAAAGAAACAAGAATGATTCGATGGTGATGGTGAATGTAATTCTATAACTCTCTCTACCTCTATGAGCTTTGTATATGTAATTATTTGTATATATAGTGAGTGATATCATAACAATAACTGATCACATTTTGTTTTATAGGATTGATGGTGGTCGACAGAAATATTCGAGGCCAGAAGGAACGAAACAAAAAAGAAAATAAGAAAAATAAAAGTAGATTATGACTTATAACAAATTCGTACGTTATATACAACACAAGATTCGATTTCAGTTTGTTTCGTAGCTTTTATTGGGTCGACAGAAGAATCTCAAGCAGGAAGAAGGTAATAAGAAAATAGAAGTAGATAGGGACTTGAAACAGATTCGTACGCTGTAACTGTTATTGACAGCTAACAAATTTTGTATCTGTCTGCTTGATTTCTTTTCTCATTGAATTGCAGAAGGATTTTATATGGAATGGTTGTTTGTAGTGAAGATATTGAATCGACAAGAATCTTGAGCAGAAGAAGAAATCAAGAGAAAAATATAAAAATGAATAAAGTTGATCACGATGTCTAACTGAATTGGATTGTATCCGTGAACTAGATTCGACATGTAACAAATTCGTACGTTTATTTGTTATTTATTTCAAACAAATTTTGTTTTGTATCTGTGATTGTATTTGATCTAGTACGAAATGGGAGACAACAAACATAATCAAATACAATTGGATTGGGATGTGTAACTAATTTGGATTCTAAATTCATATATACAATAATATTGATTCCTATATGTATCTGTATATAATATGTATGTAACATCCTCAATCGGGCCTATTTGTAAGATTACTATTTTGCCCTTAAGTTTGTATTGCGTTATTATATGCTTTTATTTCTATTTAATATTTATTATTATTTAATGATGTGGTTAGGACCAGTTTGTGACAAGGGTCACAGAACAGGTTTATTTATTTAGTTTGGACTTCGTTTGGGCTACCAAATGATGTGCGAAAGATATCAGATAACTGATAAATACCCGTGTGTTGCACTGTGTGAGAAATTAATCTAAATTAAGTGACTAGTCTGTGTGTTCTTCTTCCCATTTCTAGAATATTCCCAAATACACCCGTTCTTCATCTCCCTCACCTACTTCAAACCCTAATCCTTGATTCTTGTTTAAGAGCTCAAATTGTTCATATCTTTGTGTTCCTTGTGATTCACTGATTCTTTTAAGGAGAAAAGGAGAAAGAGGAGGTTCAGTGATTAGATAGCTGAATACCTTCTCATTTGCTGGTAATTGGTGAGTGGGACTAACTGAATAATATAGTATATAGAAGCATGTTATATTAAGATTGCCATGCTTGTTAGATATACTTATTGATGTGGTTAGTTAGTACGTTGTGATGACTGCATGTTGGTTAATGCTTGTCTGCTGGAGCCCAGTGCGTCCCTATTGTGTGGTGGCCTCGGTAGGAGAGATCAACCTGCGGGTTGGGTTCCTCATGTGGTGGCCTAGACAATCGTGGTGTATATATATGTGAATGACGTGTCTGTCACGTGTGGATTATATATATACAACACGGTGGTGGAGGAACTTCTGGTAAGCCCCAGTCCGATCAGCTGGTGGTTAATGGTTTGGCCGAGTCGCCAGAGTCTCTGTAGACGGCACTTGGGTGATGTTTGTGTGTTAGACTATTGTGACATGATTAGTATAACACTTATGTATGCTATGGCATGTAGTTAGTCGTACTCACTTAGCTTCGTGCTAATTCCCCTCCATCTCCTCCCTGCAGGTTGATAGCTTTTGTAGATAGTGCTTTTTGTGAGAAGACGGGCATGGCGATGTTATGTTTGACAATGAAGAAACTCTGATGTGTCTTTTCACTCAAAACTGAATTTTATTATAATGTCACGTGACATCAGATGTATTAGTTTAATGCTAGCTGTCAGATGATTTGGATATGTGAATACGGTTATGTTATTATAATGGTTTAATTAATGTTAATGCTTCCGCCATGTATTTAAAAAAAAAATAGCGGTGTCACAAGTTGGTATCAGAGCTGAGTTTGGCAGCATGTGCATTGTGATCTACATGTCATGTTCCCAAACTTAGAAGAGTCATGTCAAACATAACATGCTGGGGATGGGTTAAGTGAGTACTAGGACAGGATATGTGTTAGTTGTTAGTACTAACAGAATTTATAGTAAGCTTTGGTGTGAGTGTTGTGGTAGTGCAGTAATGGCAGATAATGAAGCAACCGCTACTGGCCCTACAGTCCCTGGAACTGGTACTTTTAGAGCCCCTGACGAAGATGGACATGTATCTTCAGAAGAAGAAGCTTCTCAAGAAGTAATAGAACTTCAAAGTCGGTTACTAGAAGCTCAGGAGAAAATTAAGGAATTGGAACAAGAACGGGCGCAATGGAACCCTAATACCACTGCGTTAAATACAACCTTTCCTCCTAACTTTTATAATCAAGCCGGTGGCAGTTCTCAGTCACAATTTCCACAAAATACCTATCAAAACTATCAAATGCCATTTCCGTTTAACCAGACTTTTCCTAATCAAATGATGTATCCATTTCAAGTCCCTGAGACAAGAAGGAAGTATACCTATAAACAGTTTATGGACTGCAAACCCCTGAGTACAGTGGTCACACAAACCCTACAGCGACGCTCAATTGGTTAAGAGAAGTGGAACGAGCATTAGAAGCATGTTTCTATGAGCCTGAATCTATGGTACTGTTTGCAAGTAGATTTCTCAAGGGTGAAGCAATGGAGTGGTGGGACTCTATCACTGCATCTTTACCCAAAGAACAGATCAGTCAGATAACTTGGGAACAATTCGCTGCTAAGGTTCGTGAGCAGTATTGTTCTGAGTATGAGATGGAAAGATTGAAAACTGAGTTTCTGAGTATGAAAATGACCGAAAACATGACGATTGATGAAGTTTTCAGAGATTTTACATCGAAGTTAAGGTTTGTTCAACAGTGGGTACCGACTGAAAAGGATAAGATTCAGCATTTTATGCGAGTGATTAAGCCAGAATATAGGACAGTTGCAAGATTTACAACCACATTGGCACAGGCTCATGAGATGGCTAAAGTTACTGAAGGTGATATAATGGCAGCAAAAAGAGAAAGTTCGAGAAGTGGATCTTTTGGGGGTAAATCAGAAGGTCAATCGGGTGTACAGTCAAATCAGCAATCAAGTAAGCAATCCGGTTTTCGTGGTAAAAAGTCAGGCGGGTTTAAACAGAAAAGTAAGTCTGGTATGAGTGGATCAGGTTCTAGTCAGTCTGGTTGGTGTAATGTTTGTAAATCGACTCATGACGGTCCATGTTCTCCAATGACCCGGAGATGTTTAAAATGTGGAGTGTTAGGTCATGAAGCAACAGCTTGTTCTTTTAAGTCAAATATTTGTTGGAGTTGCCATAAGGAAGGTCATAGATCGGCGGATTGTCCATCTGCGTCAAGAGCCGGTTCTGGGGCAGGGTCAGGAGCAAGGTCAGTTACTTCTGGGGGATCTTCTGCTTCAACTGTCGGGCAGAAGAGAAAGAATCCTCCAACAACAGAGGCAAGGGCGTTTCAGATGACGGTAGACGCTGCAACCGCTACCGATGACGTCATTACCGGTATGTTCTTGGTTAATTCCTTGCCAGCTCGTGTGTTATTTGATTCTGGAGCAAATCGTTCTTTTATGTCCTTAGGCTTCTGTGATAAGTTGAAGTTGCCTGTTAGGATGTTAGATGAGCCTTTGGGAATAGAAGTGGCTGATGGTAAAATAGTTCCATGCACATCATCTGTGTCTGGAATTACCATCGAAATTGACGGCCATTCCTTCCCTTTAACCTGTTTGTTGATGCCTATACCTAGCTTTGATGTAGTCATAGGTATGAATTGGTTAAGAGCTAATAGGACTAACATTAAGTGTGATAAGAAGATGATTTCTTTCCGTTTGGCCGACGGATCTCGAGTGATAGCTAGGGGAGAGCGCAGTGGATTTAACTTCCCTATGGTTTCCCTAATGAAAGCTCAGAAGGCAATAATGAAAGGGTGTGATTCATTCTTAGCCTACATGATTGATGTTAAGAAAGAGAAGAAGCAGGTGACCGATATTCCCGTTGTGTCTGAATTTCCAGAAGTATTTCCAGATGATTTACCAGGGTTACCTCCAGTACGTGAAGTAGAGTATAAAATTGATTTGGTTCCAGGTGCTACGCTAGTTGCAAAAGCTCCTTACAGATTAGCTCCGTCAGAAATCTGAGAAATGATGTCTCAGATTCAGGAAATGTTAGATAAGGGGTTTATCCAACCAAGTTCTTCACCGTGAGGTGCTCCTGTTTTGTTTGTGAAAAAGAAAGATGGGTCGCTTCGTATGTGTATAGATTACCGCGATTTGAATAAGAGAACAATCAAAAATAAGTATCCATTACCAAGAATAGATGACTTATTTGATCAGTTACAGGGTGCTTCCTAATTTTCAAAGATTGATTTACGTTCAGGGTATCATCAGGTACGTGTTGCAGAGAGTGATATACCGAAAACAGCGTTCAGAACTAGATATGGTCATTATGAATTTTTAGTTATGCCATTTGGGTTAACAAATGCGCCAGCAGTGTTTATGGATTTAATGAACATGGTGTGTCGGCAGTATCTTGACAAGTTTGTGATTGTCTTCATAGATGATATCTTAATATATTCGAAAACTGAGAAAGATCATGTTACACATTTGAGATTGGTATCAGAACTTCTGAAACAGGGACAGTTGTACGCTAAGTTTTCCAAATGTGAATTTTTGTTGCGGGAAGTACAGTTTCTGGGTCATGTGATTTGTGAACAGGGTATTAAAGTAGATCAGTCTAAGATAGAGGCCGTAATGAATTGAAACTCACCGAAAACGCCGACAGAAATTAAGAGTTTTCTGAGTTTAGCAGGTTATTACCGCCGATTTATCAAAGAGTTCTCTAAAATAGCAGGTCTTTTAAATAAGTTAACTAGAAAAGATGTAGCCTTTCGATGGACTAATGAACAAAAAAAAGGCTTTTCAGACTCTCAAACAGTTGTTATGTCAAGCGCCAGTTTTAGCTTTACCAGAGGGAACAGAAGATTTTGTGGTCTACTGCGATGCGTCATGTGCAGGTCTGGGTTGCGTTTTGATGCATAGAAATAAAGTTATAGCGTATGCTTCATGACAGTTGAAGAATCATGAACGAAACTACCCTACTCACGATTTAGAGTTAACTGAAGTTGTGTTTGCTTTGAAGCTTTGGAGACATTATTTGTATGGTACACATTGTGAAATCTATACAGATCATAAGAGTCTTCAATATATCTTTTCGCAGAAAGAATTAAATATGCGTCAATGTCGATGTTTAGAATTGATTAAAGACTATTACGGTGAGATTAAATACCATCCGGGTAAAGCAAATGTGGTCGCAGATGCTTTGAGTCGCAAGAAAACAGTCGAAAATGTTAGATTTATGAGAATTGAGATAGTTTCAGACTTGATTGATCGATTGAAAACCGTTCAGTTAGTAGCTTTAAATGACGAAAACCTAAAGACTGAACAAATGACTAAAAGAAAATTTGACCTATGCAATGATTCTAGAGGATTAAAGACCTATAAAGATCGAATTTGGGTGCCTATGCTTGGAGATTTGAGGGATTTAATCCTTACTGAAGTGCATAAATCGAGATTATCAGTGCACCCAGGTAGTACTAAGATGTACCGAGACTTGAAAACATTGTATTGGTGGCCGACAATGAAGACAGATGTTGCAAATTTTGTCGAAAAATGTCATATTTGTGCGCAAGTTAAAGCAGAACATCAGAAACCGTATGGATCTCTAAGACAGTTAGAAATTCCTCAGTGGAAATGGGATCATATAACGATGGAGTTTGTAACCAAGTTACCCCGAACCCAGAAAGGACACGACATGATCTGGTTGATTGTGGATCGTTTAACAAAGAGTGCTCACTTTTTAGCTACTCGTGAAACAGCTTCGTTGAGTGATTTGGCAGAGTTGTACTTGAAAGAAATCGTTAGTCTTCATGGTGTACCGTTGTCAATAGTTTCCGATAGAGATTCGAGGTTTGTATCAAACTTTTGGAACCGTTTACAACAGAATCTGGGTACGCGTGTGAATTTAAGTACAACATATCATCCACAAACAGACGGTCAGAGTAAACAAACGATTCAAATGTTAGAAGACATGTTGAGAGCGTGTGTCTTAGAATATGGTGGTTCTTGCGATTCGCATCTTCCGCTGATAGAGTTTGCTTACAACAATTCGTATCATTCGAGTATTGGAATGCCGCCATATGAAATGTTGTATGGTCGTAAGTGTAGAACTCCGACATGTTGGTTAGAAGCAGGTGAGAAACAATTTTCAGGTCCCGAAATTGTTCAGTTAACTGCAGAAAAAGTCGAAATTACACGTGAAAAGTTAAAAGCAGCTAGAGATCGACAAAAGATGTATGCTGAACCGCGTAGGTGTGCGGTAATTTTTAATGTAGGTGATCGTGTATACTTGAAGGTATCACCGTGGAAAGGGGTGATCAGATTTGGCAAACGGGGTAAACTAGCTCCGAGGTTTATTGGGCCATTTCCAATCATAGAAATTCTGAATGATCAAACTGTTGTTTTAAATCTTCCATCAGAGTTAGCAGGAATTCACAACACGTTCAATGTGTGCTATCTGAGAAAGTGCAAAGTAGACGATGAAAGTCAGATTCTTTCATTGAAAGACTTGAAAGTTGATTTAACTAAGAAACTAGAAGAAGAACCGGTTAGAATAGTGGACAGGAAAGTCACCAAGTTAAGGAAGAAACAGATTTCAATGGTATTAGTGAAGTGGCGGCACAGTTTAGGTTACTTGACGTGGGAAACCGAGGAGTTAATGAGGGCGCGCTATCCTCATTTGTTTGACCTTGACCAGATTCCGAGGACGGAATCTTCTTAAGGGGGTAGATTTGTAACATCCTCAATCAGGCCTAGTTGTAAGATTACTATTTTGCCCTTAAGTTTGTATTGCGTTATTATATGCTTTTATTTCTATTTAATATTTATTATTATTTAATGATGTGGTTAGGACCAGTTTGTGACAAGGGTCACAGAACAGGTTTATTTATTTAGTTTGGACTTCGTTTGGGCTACCAAATGATGTGCGAAAGATATCAGATAACTGATAAATACCGGTGTGTTGCACTGTGTGGGAAATTAACCTAAATTAAGTGACTAGTCTGTGTGTTCTTCTTCCCATTTCTAGAATATTCCTAAACACACCCGTTCTTCATCTCCCTTACCTACTTCAAACCCTAATCCTTGATTCTTGTTTAAGAGCTCAAATTGTTCATATCTTTGTGTTCCTTGTGATTCACTGATTCTTTTAAGGAAAAAAGGAGAAAGAGAAGGTTCAGTGATAAGATAGCTGAATACCTTCTCATTTGCTGGTAATTGGTGAGTGGGACTAACTGAATAATATAGTATATAGAAGCATGTTATATTATGATTGCCATGCTTGTTAGATATACTTATTGATGTGGTTAGTTAGTACGTTGTGATGACTGCATGTTGGTTAATGCTTGTCTGCTGGAGCCCAGTGCGTCCCTATTATGTGGTGGCCTCGGTAGGAGAGATCAACCTGCGAGTTGGGTTCCTCATGTGGTAGCCTAGACAATTGTGGTGTATATATATGTGAATAACGAGTCTGTCGCGTGTGGATTATATATATACAACACGGTGGTGGAGGAACTTCTGGTAAGCCCCTATCCGATCAGCTGGTGGTTAATGGTTTGGCCGAGCCGCCAGAGTCTCTGTAGACGGCACTTGGGTGATGTTTGTGTGTTAGACTATTGTGACATGATTAGTATAACACTTATGTATGCTATGGCCTGTAGTTAGTCATACTCACTTAGCTTCGTGCTAATTCCCCTCCATCTTCTCCCTGCACGTTGATAGCTTTTGTAGATAGTGTTTTTTGGGAGAAGACGGGCATGGCGATGTTATGTTTGACAATGAAGAAACTCTGATGTGTCTTTTTCGTCAAAACTGAATTTTGTTATAATGTCACGTGACACCAGATGTATTAGTTTAATGCTAGCTGTCAGATGATTTGGATATGTGAATACGGTTATGTTATTATAATGGTTTAATTAATGTTAATGCTTCCGCCACGTATTTAAAAAAAATAGCAGTGTCACAATGTATCTATATCTATATATAATACTGATTCCTAATACTGATTCCTAATATGTATCTATATATATTATATATCTGTATGTATATTATCTGTATAATTAATCTTATAAATTAATAACTATAATATTAATACTCTTAATATTATGAGTAATATTAATAACGATTTATAATAATATTATTGATTATAATAATATCTATAAGATTTATAACAATAATATTAATAATAATAATAATAATAATAATAATAATAATAATAATAATAATAATACTCATAATATTAATGATAATAATAATATTAATAATATTAGTATTAATAATGTTATAACAATTTATATTTATCACACTTCATATCCATATATTATATATTGAGATTAATAATAGTCAATAATACTGATTTTAATATTAATGAAAGTAGTTATAGTATTATTAGTATAATAACTATATTTTTAACTTGTAATTACATTTAATTTTTTAATGTTACCATTCATTACTTATGTAATGTTTACTAATTATATCATATATAATTGAATATTTATGCACTATTACAATATACATTTAATAATAATTCTACATAGAATTCTTAACTATTTATATATAGATTTATTTTAAATTATAACAATATTATTTTGTATTTTGTTTTACATAATTACCTCCAATGTTTAGTTTATATTTTATTATTTTCAATTATCATATATCCTTACATTTATATATATATATATATATATATATATATATATATATATATATATATATATATATACACACACACACATACATATTCATTTACAAATAATTGTTCGTGAATCATCGAAAATAGTCGTAGGGTAATTGAATGCAAGAAAATAGTTTCAAAATTTTTTAGACTCAACTTTACAGACTTTGTTTATCGTGTCAGAATCATATAAAGATCAAGTTTAAATTTGGTCAGAAATTTCCGGGTCGTCACAAATATGACTTTAAATAACATTATAACTTATATTCTTAATATAATTTACACTTTAATTTCAATGTTGACTAAGTTTGATCAAGGTTGACTTTTGAGTTGACTTTCGATTGACTTTGACTTTCAGTTGACTTTTGTTGAGTTTTCTAATTAGGGAAACTTTCCTAAGATAAAAACTTTCTAAAAATAGAAACTTTCTAAATATAGAAACATTCCTAAAATAGAAACTTTTCAAAAATGAAAACCCGCTAAAAATAGAAAGTACATGTTATACGCTGTCCTGATCATACCGAAACATACTGAGTGTTGTTCTTTGCTTATTTGCAACAAGTACTATAGCTATCATACTAAGACTTGACCTAAGTTAGTTATTTATCTCGACCTGCTTTATTTATATGTCGGCGTTGTGGTCATTCTTGATCACTTTACCATTTGCTGTTCACGTTATTGTGTTGTTGCTTCATTTACATTAAGGTGAGTTATAGTCCCATTTTTCTATTTTAAATCTGTTGGGATGAGAATACATGCAATTTATTTTACATATTGGACACAAGTGGAAATTGGTTTAAATTATTCATTGTGAGTCGAACGAGCAATATTCCCTAATCTGGTAATTTTAATCACTAACTGGTGAACGCGAATCCTATGGATAGATCTATCGGGCCTGACAGCCCCATTTCGTGCTAGTCGCGCTAGCAGTTACAGACGGAATGTATTAGTACTTCGTATTTTGGAAGATACACATGTTCAGTGTATAATGTTATATTGGTTTTTGTTAAGGGTAAGTGAAAGAATGGAGATTGACCCTATAACTTTCCTTTAGCCTTCAAATTCGTACTAGAACTGAGGGAGAATGTAATAGTGAAGGTGTATCAAGTATGTAACCAAAGCCTTCCTTAAATAGGCTCAAAAGTTAGGTATTTTGGCCAGAAAGTGACCAGATGCGCCGCATTTACTTTGGATGCACCGCATCCCTTTAAGGCTAGTGTAATCCAGCTCGTTTTTGCACTCAGAACTGTCGGCAGGGGGACAGATGCGCCGCATCTAGTACAGATGCGCCGCATCTGGCTTGGATGCGCCGCATCTGGATCAGATGCGTCGCATCTGGGGCATTTTCTTCCAGAATTTGCTTGATGCTCCGCATCTTAAACTGTCGTGATTTATTTGTGCATAGATGCGCCGCATTTAAGAGGGATGCGCCGCATTTGGAGCTGTATCAGCATTTTCAGGCTATTTTACGCGTTCAATCTTCGTTTCGATGCTTTTTTTGCTGTTGGTCTTCACTTATTCATTCACAATGGACTTTTACAAATATTCATGAATTACAATACATAAGTAAAATAATTACATACAATTAGAACAACTTTGGATCAAAATAACGGCAATAAACATGTATGATTTTGGCGTTATCAGTAAGGAGTTGTTAAGTGATTATCAGGTGGCTCACGGGTTAATGGAATAATGTTTTTATATGTTTTCGAGCATATAATTTTGTGGTCCAAAATGAGTCTTTATGTTTTCAAACATAATTTTTTATGGTTTAAATTAATTATTGTTTGCAATATTAAACCTATAATTCACTCAACATTTTTGTTGACAGTTTACTCGCATGTTTTATTCTCAGGTTCATGATTGATTGCTTCTGCTGTACTTAGAGAGTCTGCATTGTCTCCGCAGATTTTTATTTAAACATTAAACATTGCATTCTACTTTAAATACTGTTACATTGTGGGTAGTTGTTGACTTGTTTTGGTCAACCCTTTTTATACATTTGGGTTGGTTTTTCTAAACTTACAAATGATTTAGATTTTTCATTTTGAGGTAATCAGTTTTATTAAATGAATGCAATGTTATTTATGAAAATTCATATAGAGTTATGATCAAGCTGTGGGACCAAGTGACGTAGCCGTTAAGGTTACTTTACGGGTCGTTTTAGTTGGTATCAGAGCCTTGGTTGTAGGGAATTAGGCTGCATTGATGCCGTTACCCGAGTCAATAGGGTGCATTAGTGAGTCTAGTCTACATCCCGGCCTATAGCGTATTATTATATGTGGTTATTTTTATCGTATTGGTATGCATATTGTTTTCATATACACACATCTCCTTCTTATGTTCTGAATTCGGGAGGAACTCCCATTCCGATTTAAACGTATTCTCCGACTCATGCGAGTTTATCTTTTATAAGAACACCTCAATTAGTGAAACCGAGGGACGTCATTCTCGACTTTTGAAATTCCCGACATTTCTATGTCATCTACTATGTTTATGGATATAACGTCTGAGTTATATTACGGGAAATGTCATTCTTGACTTCTAAAATGCTCGACATTTCAATGTCAGCTATTATATTTATGTATATAACATTCTTGTTATATTTCATGCCTTTGTGCTTTGGTTTACGAACCGGAAAATGTCATTCTTGACTTACAAAGATTCTTGATAATTCAAAGACATTTTTATTGTCATCTTTATGCATATTCATTACTCTTAATACTTTTGTCTTTTTATGCTATCCTTAGCACACTGTTTAAGAAATCGTTTTAGAGAAAATTTTGTGGAAATTCGAGGTTGATCACTTGTCCTGACCTCACGTAGTGCTATCGGAATGGAACTATGAATTTGTGGAATATAATGGCGTCTGGCTAACATGATTATATTACGGTAATTCATATAGAAATTCCAATATTGTGACATGAGGAATAGAAGGTGAGTCAAAGAAAATTTTTACACTATTCATTCAGAAATTCCAATGTTATTACATGAGGAATGAAAATACTCATTATCTTATTTGTGGATATACTAAGATCTCATTTTAACCAAACTATCTATCTCATGCTCATGAGTAGATTTACAGTATCTCATATGCCATAAGGGTTGTGAATTGAGGAGCCATGGAATTTTGCATTCATTTTTGTTAATGGCATACCTCTTATTCATTGATAATTCATCATCACTTGTTGAATCTGGCCTCACACTATTACACTATGTTTAATCAAATGTTAGTTAGATACTCACCACCATATCCTTATCGGGAGGCATGGTACATATTCTTAGGTAACTGGTAGTGACACCCCCGAAATTTCCTAAAGCGTGCATCTTGTTACCTATTATTACGCTTTTGGCATAGATTTTCATATGATTTTCGTGACCACATTTGGAAATTCCACGGAGATAACTGATAATCACTTGTAGGGATTTTATTTGAACCCTCAAGAGTCGAACTTATAAACACCTTACTATTTCGTTCCTTATGCTGAGATGGTAAATACCTCACGAGCATAATCTTTTGAGGAATAGAACCTACCTACGGGTATCTTTTGATTATTATTATCAAGAAAGTTTTCACACTCGTGCGTTTATTAAATAACAGATTGCTCGGCACCGTGTGAGTAATGATGTTGTACCCAACTGAAAATCGTTCACTGTGAATTTTAAACCTAGGGTGGGATACACCATCTGGAATTCCCCCGTTTGCCTGTGGGTTGTGGCATGAGCCAAATTCATCCTAATTACATCAGAAAACTACTATGACAAATAAAGGAATTCAAAAATATTTTGACGTATCCTCTTCTTGGGTCAGAAATGGCCGAAGTTTATATATATTTCTACCTTTACATTGGTACTATGTGATTCTTCACACACTCAATATGATCAAGGGTAACGTTGATATAATTTCCATTATGCTACATAAGGTTAATCATCACACAATTTGTTGTGCATATATGATAAGTTATGACCTTTGAGTCATGAATTACTTCATAAAGATCTTATGATACCTCATTTTGACTTGGTGATAAAAGCATTAGCTGCACCGATCAATCATTACTCAGTCACGTGTGTTCGTGTTGCCTAATCTCTAGTTGGGACTTGCATCTTCTTATTTACAACATTGTGTGCTGAATATTTATCTTCTCACACAAACTTCCACATAGATAAAATTTGAGATCATCGGTTACATGTCATAACCCTACCATTCGAACGCTCACTTTGGTGAGTCAACCTTATGCTCTTTGGTACATAAGAGTAGCGAGGTTTTACTCGTCACGATAGATCCAATTACGCATGTTAGGTTTTATCATTAAGTGATTATTTATTAATGGTACTAACATTGGCAATTGACGTCATGTCTCTTATTCATCGAAGAAATTAATATCGTTCGGACACTAATCTCAGATTTAATGAGGATTTAACAAGTTAATTTTCAATGACCATTACATGGTCAAAATCCACGGCATTAGCGTACCTTCGTAATTGTCTATGTGCATGACATATTATTCACACCCATAACATCACGAAACTTTTGCAACCGTCGAAATCCAGAGATTCATGTGTATGTGTGATAAAGGCACTTACTGCCACGTCATGCAGAGTCCTCGGACATCCACTAACACTTAAACCATTCAAAATTGTTAAATTACCCAAGGATCTTATTTGCCACACCTGTTAGAACGATGCTCTTTCTTACGTAACTCTAAGCTTTGACTTATTCCAGGAGATTCTCATTTGGTGATATTAACACCATCAGTATTTCGACTTTAATATTAGTCATAACCTGTTTGGCATTTTTCAAAGTCAAGAAGTGATTCACTTCTCATCCTCATGCTCTATCCTTCATGCCTCCCTTGTTATCAACAGCTTTGCACGTGAACAGTTTTGGCCCAAGGACTTATGTCATGATAATAGTCAAAATCACATTTAATTCGTAGCTTTTCATTACCTCGTAACATTTGTTGATCAAATGTCGTATGACGATTCAAGTCCTTCACTCGATCTTCCATGATCTTACTTTAACTTGTAACCTCTGAAATACGAATGCTATGTTTATCAAAATTTTTACAAGTTGTTTATTTGTGCGGTCCTCACGAGAATTATGGACAAATGGAAGTAATAAAAGTTTCTATCACTTATGCGATTTATAAAATCATAGATATATGTATAAAATTAAATAAACAAATTTACCTTTGCCTATTTTGGTTAGTACATACTAAATTATACCTTCAAATTATTTTAAAGCCACTCCTTTATTGAGTTGTTTAATTAAGTCAAATTGTTTTATATAAAATGGCACACGTCATACATACTTCTAAATTTACTAAGAACTTCGTTCTGTTTATGTTATCACATCAAACATTTAAAGGTTTTTCACAACTTCTTTGGTTAAGTATATTAAAGATTTTCGTATTAATCTACACCATGTATGGATCACACCTCTTCTCATCCTCCGTTTAGGGATGAAACTTACCATTAAGATCCTTGTTAAAAACTCTTACACCACTTTGGATGTCGGTTTCATAAAATTTGTTGGGAAGTCTTTCTGCTCATAAAATGTTTCTTTTAAGGTTAGACATGGCCAAAACGCGGATGGATAAATCAGTTTTATGAGGTACACTCAGTGGTCACCCTATCGTAGGAAAGGCACTGGGTGGGTTTCTACCCCAACTATTGTTATAGTTGGTATCACAGATAGATATTACACTAGGCCGTTTGAGAAGTTTCTACTCTCAATATTTCAGGGCTAATCGCAACACCCTCGTAAGCACCAATTCTATGATTCAATATTTTGAGGTACAAGAAATCATTTTGGGAGATTTTTCTCACCCAGAGTCAACTATTCTTTATAACCAATGATTCACATTTCTTCTCAACCGCACATAAACTTAAGGATAGGGATGAATCCTAGATCGACTCACACGTCATGCAAGGGGTTCACTCTTGTTAAGAGATCCCACCTTTCATGCTTTTTCTTTTCAGAAATGTAATGTAAATTACTTTAAAAATCTATGATTCCCGTTATCCTCTTTGAAGGAATTGTCTTAAACATCTATAACACTGATTTGATTACACTAAATACATCTCCTCTCGTTGGTTGCAACTACATGTTATTATAGTTGATTTTTCACCTCCGTATCAACCTGTAACTGAAATCATGTGGTACATTCTGCAAATGTGCTTTCATTTCTTCCAAGGATAAGTTCACGTGTAGTATGATAAATTGAACAATATCTTTCACTGATCGCTCAGACCGTTCTGAGAAAACTTTAAATAATTATGGCTTGCATTGCATGTAAGTCTGATTAGTGACTTTCAGCTAGAATTTTGATTCATTTATTCACATCAGACGCTTCTTAAATATCGATTCTTTATACCTATGGCTACCTTCCAAAATTAAAGGGTTAGTAACATCCGTAGCTAAAACTATCCGGACATCAAACTGCATGGTCGTGATCACCATGTATTCCACTCTATTTGTCAGCCTTGTATTGTAACATAAACGCTCAATGTTTAGATGAGCTTAGTAATATTCATGATTCATTTCATGCATCCAACTTACTGAAAATGCCTGTATGGCAAAAAAAAAAAAAACATCATCCTTTTTGTGGAAATATATCCAGTTGACATATTCATGTTAGCGAGAAACAAAATCAATTTGTTGATCTTAAGATCAATAAACTTAAATAGAGTCATATACATATTCTTATTGTTATACGCCGGAACACCTCCCAAGGTAAGTAGTTCACTTATGAGGACAGGAGTCCCTTAGGACATTGATACACTCCTTTTTCTTCAAATTCGGTACCGTTGATGGTCGCTCCTCAAATTTCGGGACAAAATTTCTTTAACGGGTGGGTGCTGTAGCGACCCTACTTTTTCCGTTATTCTTTACCGTTTATATTTAACTTATATTTACTGGTATTTGTGCCACGTCATTTCTATGACTTATATTATTATTTGAGTTATAATATTTTCCTTATTATGTGTCATATAATTATATGTGTTCATATTTGGATTTGTACGTTTCTACGTTTTTTGAATTTCCATCCGGTGAATTATTTTGGTTTTCATACCAACGATCAGACTTTCGCGATTTTTGAATCCGAATTATTTTATTTATGATATTTCTATATCATATGAGATTATAAAATATTTCTATATTATATTTGTCGCGTGTGCGTGTTCTTCCCGAATATTCAATCGCGTAGCCGTGTTTTCGCGAATCGGGATCCGTTCGGGCTTTCGGGCCACAAGTTATCACACATTACTTCATAATGGTCTAACATGAGCCCATCCTCCTCTCTATTTTGGCCAAAATCCCATGAGGGGGTGGTTTTGCCAACTTGCTAAACTATTAACCTAATCATGATACTTACACTCCTTTACACTACTACATTTTATTTTAACCTAAAAATCAATTTTCTCTCCTTTTACTCCTCCCATGGTCATTCACCACCATCACTAATATCATCTTCATCTTCAACAATTTTATGCTTGAAGATTTAGGGCTTTTCATCTCATCGGGTTCTCCATTTCAAGATCTACAAGCTCATACAACTTGTTCTTTGATTAGGGTATAATCATAAACCTTAACTTTTCAATTTTCATTTATTTTTACTAATTTTGATTATATGTTTATTCTATAGTACTTGTATGTTGTTGTGTTGTTGATTTGATGCTTAGAAATGCTTGATTTCATATGTTTTCGGTTTGATCAAAAGCGGACAGCAGCTATTTGTTTCAAATCAATATAATTAATAGATGATTTTGGTTAAATAAATTTTATAGATGAGTTCCTCTCATCAAGACAATAATTTTAGGTTTTGGATTCATGTCATTTCGAGTTGCGGATCATAAGTTATGCTTGTTTTAGTATTTTGATGAAATTGAAATGTAAAAGCTTGTGTGATCAGATGGGGTCCGACTTTGTGACCATTTTTGGAGCCTATAGGGTGTACCATTGGGTTAGGATTGATGATTGGATGAACATTCATGTTCGGGTCATCGAAATCCGAGCCACGAATCACCCGGAATGGCTAAAACAAGTTTTTGAGACGGATTAATGATTTAGGTTGGTTCATGACTGTTCTTCACGACTTATGAACTGACCTTAGGGTGTTATTGAGTGCACTAATGTGTTGGGTTGGTTGGTTAGACAAGGATATATATAAAATTCGGAGAAAACTGCCACCCGAGGCTCAAGTTATGACCAGACGAACTTTTAATTAAACTTATGGTTATAGAATTTGAACTTAGGTTATAAATAATGATTTGCATTATAATTAAATTACTTATGGTATAAAAGTAATTATTTTTAAATTAGACTTATGATATATATTTATTATATCATTTAATAATTATATTATGATTTAATTATTCTTATAATTAAACTTATGATTAATAATACTTTTATTATTAATGAAAAATACTTATGATAAGTATTAAACTTATGTTATGAGATTATTATATCAAGACTTATAATAAATATTAATTATTTATTTATTTATTATAAGGCTTAGTTATTATTTAATTATAATTTAAGTATTAAATACTTATGGTTTAATAATTATATTAAAATACTTATGATATGATTAATAATTCATTATTAATTAATAATATTTATGATATGTTTAAAAATTTATTATTAAGTAATAATACTTATGTTATGATTAATAATTAATTAATTAATTAAATACTATTGTTATATTAATTATATCATTTAAACTTATGTTAACTTTATAATTCAATTTAATTTAATTAAACTTATGATATGACATGATTATACAAATATGACTTTAAATAACATTATAACTTATATTCTTAATATAATTTACACTTTAATTTCAATGTTGACTAAGTTTGACCAAGGTTGACTTTTGAGTTGACTTTCAGTTAACTTTGACTTTCAGTTGACTTTTGTTGACTTTTCTAATTAGGGAAACTTTCCTAAGATAAAAACTTTCTAAAAATAGAAACTTTCTAAATATGGAAACTTTCCTAAAATAGACACTTTCCAAAAATGGAAACCTGCTAAAAATAGAAAGTACATGTTATACGCTGTCCTGATTATACCGAAACATACTGAGTGTTGTTCTATGCTTATTTGCAACAAGTACTATAGCTATCATACTAAGACTTGACCTAAGTTAGTTATTTATATGGACCTGCTTTATTTATAGGTCGGCGTTGTGGTCATTCTTGATCACTTTACCATTTGCTGTTCACGTTACTGTGTTGTTGCTTCATTTATGTTAAGGTGAGTTATAGTCCCATTTTTCTATTTTAAATCTGTTGGGATGAGAATACA
The DNA here is from genome assembly GCF_046630445.1 of Rutidosis leptorrhynchoides. Lineage (NCBI taxonomy): Eukaryota > Viridiplantae > Streptophyta > Magnoliopsida > Asterales > Asteraceae > Rutidosis > Rutidosis leptorrhynchoides. Next base: position 628,961,497 of record NC_092333.1, read on the forward strand.
TGCAATTTATTTTACATATTGGACACAAGTGGAAATTGGGTTAAATTATTCATTGTGAGTCGAACGAAAATATTCCCTAATCTGGTAATTTTAATCACTAGTTTTTACTGGTGAACGCGAATCCTATGGATAGATCTATCGGGCCTGACAGCCCCATTTCATGCTAGTCACGCTAGCAGTTACAAAAAAAATGTATTAGTATGTGACGATCGCTCCAAATCCATATGGACAATACGTCATTCATTGATTTCATTGCGAGGTATTTTACCTCTATATGATACGTTTTGTAAACATTGCATTCTTTTGAAAAGGCACACCATAAATGAATATTTAAATCAAAGGTTTTCGATATCTGATGATTTCTACATATAGACAATCACCGTAAATAATAATTTACAATAGTACTTCCATTGACAATGCAGTCAAAATAAGATACATGGTGATGATTTGGTGAATGCAACATTTCCTTGAAAAATATACCATGTATGACCCCATGCACATAGCTTGTCTAACATATAAGCAAACAGCAGAAGACTTCTAGGAAACCTGAGAATAAACATGCTAACAAGTGTCAACACAAAGGTTGGTGAGTTCATAGTTTTAGTATTTTGCATAATCTGTATATAAAAGTGGATCACAAGATTTCAGTTGCTTCATCCAGAAACGTTTATCAATAGATTATATAAAAATGGATCACAAGATTTCAGTTGTTTCATCCAGAAACGTTTATCAATAGATTCTACATAACAGAGCACCCTGGTAACTAAGCTTTAACGTTATAATGATAAATACCCCATTCGTTTTAATACACGCAAACCAACGTGTCCTAGACTCAAATAACACACGTCCATTAAAAGGCTAGCGCTCTAGCTCGGACGGGGATGTCAAGCCCTATGGATCCATATACTATTATTTGCGCCCACCAGTCCACATCCTATGTATTGGCAGTTACTAGTTACCAAAGCTAAGGGATTTTCGGTTTAGACTCAGTGTAGAATTAAGTATGTACTTGTATCCATTGCGTTTAAAATAAATTGCATGTATTCTCAGCCCAAAAATATTTAAAGCATTTAAAAAGGGAGCAAATGAAACTCACGCATATAAATATTGTAAATTAATTAATAAAGCATTTGCATGTATTCTCAGCCCAAAAATGTAGAGAGTAAAAAGGGATCATATGAAACTCACAGTTTAATATTGATATACAATATTGCAGGAAAGCACGTAGACGCATCGGAGATGATAAACAAAAGGTTTGATTCAAAAAAATACCCCCGAACATTACCCATAATTTCCTTGGCAATAACCCATATTTTCCTTAACTCTAGCTCGCTCGGAAACTCGTTTTGAAAATTACTTGGACAGCAATCCGTCGTAATATTTTATGTACATTATTATTTTTGTATCGCAAAAATAATAACACTAATAATAAAAAAAATAATACGATTAATAATAATCTTATTAATAATAATAATAATAATAATAATAATAATAATAATAATAATAATAATAAAAAATAAATAAATAATATTACGGAGTATATATATTTGTGTATGTGTGTGATTTTAATAGAGCGAAAACACTGGAATTTATAGATGTGGCCTGACAAACACTGCCATGCGATCGCATGGGTTTGAAGGCCTGTGGCCATGTGATCGCATGGCCTCCCCTTCCAGCTCACATATTGTTTGTCATCAAGCTTGTCGACATATTTTAAAAATAATATATATTATATATAATTTATATTAATTATATATATAATATATTATATTCACGTGCATAGTTGACTTGTAATTTTTGTTCCGATAAGTCGTACGTCGTCACTCGACTTATGTCCCGGTTTCGATTTTTCGAACGTCCTATCGTATACTGAGAAAACTTGTACTTTACGTTTCGTGAATCGTACCTTTGTCAAAATATAGTCTTTGTAGCGACCCGACCAAATCGTCATTGACGGCGCCGACTACTTAGGTCCCGTTACATGGTCGTAGTCCCTATATGAGACTCGTTTGACCAAAATTATGTCGCGTTCATTTGAAACGTATCATGCTTGCAAGGTTTAGTTTACAAAACTGTTCGACGACAAGTTTAAGTTTACAAGAGTATAAAGTATAAATGAAATAACTTGCGACATAATTAGTTGAAAAATCACGGTTTGCTATAAATAGCGAAAGTATGTAGACAAAAGTTTGAATCCAAAGGTGCTATCACTAGCGTATGTATGTATGTATGCTTGACTCCAAGCAAGTAATCAAAGTGTGCGGAAGCATGTATCAAGTAGCCAAGTATGAACCTAAGAAACATATAGAAAACTGTCAACGAAAAACGTTGGTGAAATCATAGGTGTTTTAGTAAGCGTTGTATTTGAACCACAAGATTTAATATAAGATGATTATCAAAATCATTTGCATTCCAAAGTTGTTGTTTGTATCCCGGGCACCCAATTATCAAACTTAACTGTTTTGCACCCTTTGCGTAGTGTTAGAACATACACTAGACCCAAAAATATATTTCATCCGCTAACGGTAGCGAACCGTCCGAATGAGGCTCGTCAAGCCCATGTGATCACATAATATAAGTTCACGTTTACACCCTGCAAGTGTAACTAATGATAATTGAATTGAGGCTTTTTGTTCAAACCCGTACGTGGAATGTTCGTTTTCGTACTTGTGTTCAAAGTGTAAAAGTATGTAGTATAAAACCGTATATGTTTCTCATCCCATGATTTAAAAGTATAAAAGTTGTTGAAAGATGGGACTATGATCTCACCTCGAGTGCACGAGTATAAATGTACTTCACAAAGTAAACGTGTGCATGAATGTTGCTTAGCCTTGACCTAAACAAGTAAGTTGTATCAATTAACCGGTAACGACACAAGGTCGAGCGAAATGTGTTCAATTAGTCCTATGGCTCATTACGACTCGATTATATAGCATGTGAATCACGTTGTCAAGTTTCATGCAAGAATCAAGTATAAAATAAGATTAGAACGATTGTATAAGTGTTTTGTTAAGTTTGACTAAAAGTCAAACTTGGTCAAAGTCAACGAAAAAGTCAACGGGGCCGGGTCGGGTCCCGAACTATTTTTCTGAGGTTTTTATTCATATATAAGCATGTTAGAATAAGTTACATGTGAATCAGAGGTGCGTAGCATAGCAAACATTTTTCAAAATTTGACAAAGTAGGTCAGAACCCAAACACGGCTATTGCCGCGCCGCGGCCAGAGGTGTCGCGCCGCGACATTAGGCGTGGCCTGGTACCTGGTCAGTTTCAAAAGTTCAAGTCTTGATCTAAAATTCAATTTAGCACAAAACGCAAACCGTAAACACTTAGAATACGCATCTTATATCATTGGAAAGCTCTTTTGACAAGGAATACAATTAACTACCTTTCACAAGCAAAAACATCAATTACAATAATCAAAAACTCGTCAATTGATCAAGAAAGGTTTATTTTCAAAGTTTCAAGTTTGTAAAACGCATTTCATGATTCGGGCAACCAATTTACATGTATGATATGCCGTTTTGAAGGTAATGAAACATACATTACAACTAAACACTCACAAATAACATTTCACGACATTCAAAGCATCAAAAGCTCGTTTTAAGTCTATCAAACCCTAACCAAAATCCACAAAAATCAATATTCATGTTTTTGAAGTTTTCTTAATTAACCTACACATCAAAACGAAGCTAGTGATACTAGTAACACAATTAAAACATGAACTTTAACAATCAAACAACATTTAATCTTCCAAAATGCAAGATTAAGCAAACCCATTTCAAATGTTCAAACTAGTTACTCAAAATAACAAATCGAGCAAACAAAACATATATTCATGTTATACACGAGCCATAGACACTAACTAACACCATTTCAAGTATAAAAACACGAATTTAGAGAAAATCTAGTGTTTTAGAAATGTTACCCAAACGAGATGAAATTGGTACCAAAATGTAGAGGATGAAGAGAGGATCACAAATATGTAATTTGTTTTGATGTTTGCTTCTTGATTCGGATTTGGATGATGATCTTTGTTGAGAGGATTTGAGAGAAAATGGTGAAAGTGTTAAGAAAATGGAAAAAGAAAGTGGTGGATAATGAGTGGTGGTGGTGGGATTGACTAGTTGACCTAGTCAACTAGTTTGATCCCTTGGCAAGTTCGGTCCCTCAAGTTTCAAAGCGGGTACGGGAATTAACCAAACGAATATTTTAAAAAACGCTCGAGTAAACGAGTGATGTTATAATTAAATGACGGAATTATTATGAACGTTAGTCAACGGAAAATACGAATTTAAATAATGAAAGATATTATTTTAAAAAAAAGACGGTGTTAAAATAAATTTAACGGAAAAACGCGGGATGTTACATTACCTACACCTTAAAAGAAATTTCGTCCCGAAATTTAGTTGGAAGTAGTAGTCGTTGTTTCTTCCTCGAGATCTTGTGTTGCCAATTCTACGAATAAGTGAAGGTACTTCCTCGGGCATTTCAACGAACTTTGACAGTCGGGGTTTTTACGTTGGTTTAAAGTTTGGTTTCACGGTTTATAGTTTCAATCGGTCCTCCTATGAGGTGGAGTTTATCGTTGATAGTAAGTTCATCGAAGAGGATAACAAGTTCTTGTTTCGCAAGACACACCTTTAAGTTTGATACGTAGAATTTAGGATGAACGGAGACTCGAATGAGTTGAAAAATCTAAACGGCTAGTAACGGGTCCAAAACGCCCCAGGATTTTAAAAGGACTAAAAATATCGCGGATTTAGCTATCTACGTTTCCCGAAACGGATTACACCTTTTCAAGGTGCGACTTTAACGTTACGCGGTTACCCACTTGGAATTCGAGAGGTTCACGTCTAACATCGGCATAGTTCTTTTACGATCCGCCTTGAGCCTTTCTTGGAATTGAAAAATTTTCCGGTTGTTTCATGAATGATTTCGGGTCCGGTGGTTCACTTGTCACCTACTTCGGTTCAACAATTTAAGAAAACGACAATTACGGCTATACGGGTCCTCGAAAGTGTGACGTTAAGACTTGAATGATAACCATCGTTGTAAGAGAATTTGGTTAAAGGCAAAAACTTTTCTCAAGTAAATTTGAAGTTGATAACACAAATTCGTATTACGGTTTCCAAGGTTTGAATCGTATGTTTACTCGGTCCGTCGGGTTGTGGTTGATGTGCGGTACTCATGTCTAAACGTGGTCCCGAGGCTTTTTGTAAGGCACCCCGAAATCTAGAAGTGAAACGAGGATCTTGATCCGAAACGAAGTATATCTCCACAAGATATATTTTGAACAAGTTTTTGTTTCTCAAGAATTTCGCGCCGCGGAAGATTTATCGGTTTCCGAAAATGTTCGATAGGACTATTCACCCTCGAGGCGAATACTAGTATAGTGTGAAGAGTCTCTCTCTCCATTGAGAATTTAGATAAAATATTTCCTTAAACGGAAGTACGAGTGTAAGGCGAGAGAAGTTTTCGCCTCGATGTGAGCATACCAAGCATTTTGTAGTTCGTCTATAAAAACTATAAAAAAACGAGATAGTACACACGTGTAACATATGTTTGAAGTCGAAAGAATTTGTCATTCATTCGGAAGCATCAATATGGTTCGACAATAATCGAAGATGTGTCCCGGGTATGGTTGTTATCAGTATTCTCGGAGTTTTCAGATGTTCAAACAAGAAAAATAAAGTCATGTACATGGCACATGGTGGTGATTAGGTTGATCGAGTCCAACCACCATCATGTGTCATTAGAACTTTGGTATGACTTACCGTAATATAACCACGTTGATCAAGTGTCGTTATATTACGCTAACTCATACCTCCATTCCCACATCACTCTACAGATTTAAGTTCGTGTAATCGTGAAGTTTAAAATAAACAAAGTGTAATGACGTCTCTAACGTGACTCGTATTGAATCGAAAGAATTAGTGCAACTATAAAGAAGCGTTCTGTAACGACCCGGAAATTTCCGACCAAATTTAAACTTTAAACTCTATATGTTTCCGACACGATAAGCAAAAATCATAATATTGAGCCTAGAATGTTTGAAATCTATATTCGGACAATCAGTACCCTTTGACCATGTCAGATGATTCACGAACATCTATGTGTTTACTGATAGGTGTATATGATATATATTTATTAATTGAAAATGTATAGTTAATGCATTAAATGTAATTACAAATCAGAAATATAAGTATTATACAAATATTATTATTACTTTCTTTATTATTACTATTATTAATATTGAAAACAGTATTAGTCATAATATTATTTTAAAATTAGAAATATGGAGTTTGATATACATAAAATGATATGTTATTATTAGTACTAATATTATTATTAATATTATTATCATTAATAATATCAATTATATTATAAATAGTATTATTTTCATGAATTAAATTATTAGTATCAATTTTATAGTTAATATCATTGTTATTACTTATTAGTATTATAAATATATAAAAAAAAATAATAATTATTATTAGTATTATTATTATTAATCATTAACAATACTATTAATATCAATTACACTAAGAATTATTATTATTACTCTTATTATCATTATAATTAGTATTAATAATACTATTAATATTATGAATTATTATTATTATTGTAATTATTAACAGTATTAATATAATATAAAGATTAGGATCATAGTTATACAGGAAACCAAATTCACGTTTACAGATACAAATACATATAGGGTACTTATACTGCTAATTAAATAAATAAATCTGTATAAAATTTAAGCACAAGTTGATTTCTGTTTTCAGTCGTTTTCAACTTTTGTTTTATGATATCAATCCAGTATAAATCGAATCTATTGGTTCCAATAACAAACAAACCAGCTGGAGTCGATTGGATTTTTTTACTTTATTAACTTTGACAGAATTTTTTTTTGTGTCGTGTATCAGACTACAAAACAAACGAGTTATTAGCTGTCATAGAGTCTATTTATATCCATATATTACGTTGCATATAGAAGAGGAGGGAATGAGAACGGAAATAAAAAAAAACATCTCTAAACTGAAATTAAAAACACGAGTGCTCTGTTCCTGTATTCGTTATTCAAAATCTTAAATTCGAAAATGATTTCCAATTGTGTTAAAACTATTTTGTTAGGAATCTAACACTTCAACTTCCTGCAAAGATTCATATCTCAATTCTTAATATCGAATCTTAATTTTGCAATCAAAGTAATTTTCAACAAAACTCAAACGAAGTGTTCATATCAAAATTCGTAGTCGTTTTGATGTTTCAATTTAAATTAAGTGCTCAGAAAGTTTCTAGGAGTGGAATGAAAACTTTTTCATGTTGTAAGTGGGATCTAAAACGCATTTGATTTTAAAATCACGATAGAAGGTCTTGAGAGGTTAGAACGGGCTGTGCAGTTTTCTTCCTATCAATATCTTTCTGTTTTAATTAGTTTAGCGGTTCACTAATGATATCTGTATCTGTATCAAGTATTAAAACTAAATGAATAATTAGCTTGTTAGTCTTTGGTCGATTTTGTTATGAAGAAGAAGGTGTATCAGTATAAACAGAGACGGGTTATATAGGTGTGGTGTGCAATATAAATCAGAAAAACGGGCATGGTCTAGTGGTTAAGTGATGGTGTCAGGTGTCGAGAGGTCGGGGGTTCAATCCCCGGCCTGGGCAATTTTTTTTAAATCCCTTTATATAAGGTAACTATTAGATTATTATTATTACTTTTAATTTTATTATTGTTATTAATATTATTGGTATTGTTTTTGACATTATGGTTATTATTATTATTATTATTACACTTATCATTTATGTTATTATAATTATTAATATTAATATTAAGTATTTAAAATTATTATCATTATTGTTATTATTATTATTATTATTATTATAAATATTAAAATTATTTTCACTTTTACTATTAGTATTATTATTATTAATAAGGTTATTAATATTAGTAGTAGTAAATCATTATTATCTAAATTATTATTTTTACAAATAAATATAGATATACAAAAATCGAAATATACAATATAATCTAAGAAATAATATATGTTAATAAATGAAATGTTGTGATTTACGATTATATGTATTAATGAATAAACAAATGATCTAGGTTCGAGAATCCAAGGCCAATCTTATACTTGATCAATGATGTTATATGTATTTTTACTACAAAATACATTAGGTGAGTATATAGTCCCTTTTAAACTTTAAATATTTTTGGGCTGAGAATACATGCGCTATTTTTATAAATGATTTACGTTATGGACACAAGTGACTAAAATTACGTTCTACATGGGTTTGAATCAAAAATCCCCTAGCTTGGTAACTTTAACTATTGGTTTATGAACTGGTAGGCGCGAATCCTAAAGATAGATCTATCGGGTTTTACACCCCCACCCAGATGTTGTTCTAGTAAACTAGAAGAACGGGTGTTTAGTACTTCGAGGTTAACGGAACGCACTTGATTCGCTGCACATATTATTATAACTCAGGGGTACACACTCTTGTTAAGGCTAGTTACCGGGTGCCCATTTTTTTAGAATGCTTTTCATACACTTGCGAGTGTATTATGTTTATAAACTTTAAATCTTGTGGTCCATAGTTATAACGCTGCTAGCATCAAACCTATATATCTCACCAACTTTATGTTGACTTTTTAAAGCATGTTATTCTCAGGTACGAATTAAGTCTTCCGCTGTGCATTTGCTCGTGTTAAGAACATTACTTGGAGTCGATCATCGCAATGGAACCAGATGTTATTGATTTCGTCCAGGGGGATAAGGACGGGTTATTACATTTGGTATCAGAGCGGTGGTCTTAGTGAACCAGGTCTTGCATTAGTGTGTCTGACTAGTAGTTGTTAGGATGCGTTAATGAGTCTGGACTTTGACCGTGTCGACATGTCAAAAAGTCTTGCTTATCAATTTTATTCGGAAATCGTCTACTTATCATCCTTAGGAAATTTCTTGCTTATCATTCTTAAGTCTAGACACGTCTTACTGCATTTAGTGCATCGATAGTGTATAGACAAAAATTCATATCTTAGCGTATCTGTTACTGTAGAATTGCCTGACACATGTCGTAAATTCCTCCGTAGCCTACGGAATCTTTTAATATTCTATGAAGTTAGAATATCATCCTTTATCCGAAAATCATTTTACATCGAGGATCCTTTTTCATTCACCAAATTGCCCTCTTGTAAATGAACCTGAAGCATTTATCGGCGAACCTGTTCGAGAAACCATTTTCCCTCTCATTTCTAGAGTATCCCGTCATGACTATATACTATCCCATATTTCGAATCTTATTCATCCACTCGTTTCAATCGTCAATCATCCCGACATAATATAAGAAGTTAACGAACTACATGCTCGAGTAATGGCTTTGGAGAATCTGGTGCGAAGATTACAAGCACCAGTAGCAGCACCAGCAGCAGCACCAGCAGCATAATTCATACTACTATCATCAACGTCGACAGTACCCTTATCACCCCTATACCACAACCGCGTTGTAAACCTCAACATCATAACCTGTACCTCGAATATCAACATTACAGGCCTCAATATCACCATCTGTACTTCAAGTATGAACTTCGTTCTACACATCGATCTACATCGATTATCTTCGCTTTACGAATCATTCTAACTCATTTTTCTCATTCGAGATGGTGATTATGTAATTTCTAAAGTTTTAGAGATTATGTAATCTAGTATTAACAATAAATCAAATGAGTTTTTGACTCATTAAATCCATAATTACATCTGACGAAAATATATATGCAAGTATATTTTCATAAAGATTGTAATTAAAAATTCTTTTGTACAAACTGTTAATGATGAAAATATTTTAACGGGTGGGTAGTACCCGAGGAATATTTAGATTTCACATTAATAAGTTACACTGTACATTCTTCGAATCTGATTCAACGATCATTTACTATCCTACTTACAACTACCGATATACGTATCCGTTCACCACAGAATAACCATCTCTATTAAAATTTCATATTTGGATTTTGACCTATCAGAATTCAACAAGTGGCATAACGAAGAAAACATTGGACAAAAATAAAAAGTGTTAGAAACAAACGAATTAATTAATTGGAATTGTGATAGGATTTCACGCTAACTGTTCCGGCTAACTGTTCCCAGCTAACTGATTAACATTTAATTTATCGCAATTTACATTATCGCAATTTTATTTATCGTCATTTAATTTCTGTTATTTACTTTTACGCACTATAAATAACGGGACACGTATGCAAGGTTTCGACTTATCATATCGACCCATCTATATATATATTTCGGAACAACCGTAGACACTCTATATGTGAAGGTGGGAGTTGGCTATACAGGGTCGGAGTTGATTCCAAAATATATATATACTTTGAGTTGTGATCGACACTGAGACCAGTACACGGGTCACGATAAGTATTAATTATGTATATTAAATTATATATGAATATATTGAATTGTTATTGGACCATTGGACAATCGGACAATAGACTGCTAGCTATGGACAAGTAAAATGAATTAAAATATTGATTATAACATATGAAACTAAACAATTCTTCAAGTTTGCCACTTGATTTTATCCTAAACCTCATTTGTACCTCGACAATTACAATTTGCGTTTAAATCTTTCATGATTCTTGAAAACACCTCGATCGAGAAGTTGAACCAGCCGCACCTCGTATATGGAAGAAAGATTCATGCATACAGTTATGCACCTGAAAAACTTTCGAAACCGAAGTTATTGATAAAACCTATCCGCGTCGAATTCCTTATCATTCATTAGCAAAAACAACCATACGATTCCTTTCAAAGTAGCCAAATTTTGTTACAGCTCCATTTCGACTTCTCAGTAAGACTGCTCTTATTATAATCTCGATGTATACGTTATTCTTTCGCCGTCATTACCAAAGAACCTTTTATTCCGTGACGTCATCAAGAGACGTACCAGCAGCTCGTCATTCCTTTGGGCGAGATTAACAATCAGTATTTTGAAAAATCTCGTAAAACTTCTCTAGTCATACCTATAATGCCTACCCCTAAGAATTACATATTTCGGATGTGAAGTTTCTGAAAAACACCCTGAACTATGAAGTAGTTCTTGAGATGCTGATGAAACAGCAAAAACTGTAAACGACTTTAACAGTCAAAAGATTGACGATAAAGTACAGTATGTTGGTAAAGCTCAGAAAAAGAGAAGGTTGAGAATTGGAAAAACGAATTGAGTAAAGTATGAAGGAGGTTGTGAACACTTCAAAAATTCAAACGATTCAGTGCCTGCTGAAACCATTAGTAAGAACTCTACTTCTTATTTTAAACCTTTCCAGATGATATTCTTCATTATCATCTTATCTTAAACATTATAAGATATCTTCGTATCTTCCATTATACATATTCTCCATCTTTTTAGGAGATATTTTCACAACTATTCTTATCTGAGATCATGTATCTCTCCGTAATGTCTGCATTACAACATAAAAGAAACTGTGTTAGTTTCTAAAACCTTCGATTTAAAATATGAATGTTTTGAAGTAATGTTGGGAACTGATGCATGAATTAGTATAATATAATGAAACTTGATCAACTTCATTATATTACAGTAAGTCATGTTAAGTTTCTAATGGAATGTGATGATTTACAGTACCGTCATCATGTGCCATGTTACATGGCTCTTACATTCTGTCCAATTCCCAAACGTGTTAGGAACATATCGTGTTGATAGTTATATCTTTTCCAAGATATTCTGGTAATTTAGCAAATCAAAATTTTGCCATTACCATTTCTTTTAAGAGCATTAGCTATGTTCATACCTACGAATTTCGGATCATTACTCGATTGACTTGAGGATGGGAAGAAGAAACGAAGGGACAATGTCCCGAAATAGAAATTGGAGAATAAATCGTAGCAAATAGAAGGTGTGGAGAATAAGGAAACGGAGGAGGTAGATTTATAGTAAAATATCCAACAGAGAGATCAAAACAGATTACCGCATTAAACCAAAGGAGATCATGTTTTCTATATCGCCGAAGAATCCAAATCTTATTACGTAAGATTTCCTTTTAATCCCATAAATTCTGGAAATCAATTCTAGTCATGTCATCGGTTAAAACAATTCCATAGTCGCTCATTTCATTCTTTTGTGATAGCTTCACTCGTGCGCTTCACATGATCGAATCGTTTTATCCATATCTTCCAAAATTGATAAAACTCTATTATTACCTCATATTCGTCATAAAAACATTCCTATAGTTATTTATGACAACCTCTACCAAATTTCGGGGACGAAATTTCTTTAACGGGTGGGTACTGTAACGACCCGGAAATTTCCGACCAAATTTAAACTTTAAACTCTATATGTTTCCGACACGATAAGCAAAAATCATAATATTGAGCCTAGAATGTTTGAAATCTATATTCGGACAATCAGTACCCTTTGACCATGTCAGACGATTCACGAACATCTATGTGTTTACTGATAGGTGTATATGATATATATTTATTAATTGAAAATGTATAGTTAATGCATTAAATGTAATTACAAATCAGAAATATAAGTATTATACAAATATTATTATTACTTTCTTTATTATTACTATTATTAATATTGAAAACAGTATTAGTCATAATATTATTTTAAAAATAGAAATATGGAGTTTGATATACATAAAATGATATGTTATTATTAGTACTAATATTATTATTAATATTATTATCATTAATAATATCAATTATATTATAAATAGTATTATTTTCATGAATTAAATTATTAGTATCAATTTTATAGTTAATATCATTGTTATTACTTATTAGTATTATAAATATATAAAAAATAATAATAATTATTATTAGTATTATTATTATTAATCATTAACAATACTATTAATATCAATTACACTAAGAATTATTATTATTACTCTTATTATCATTATAATTAGTATTAATAATACTATTAATATTATGAATTATTATTATTATTGTAATTATTAACAGTATTAATATAATATAAAGATTAGGATCATAGTTATACAGGAAACCAAATTCACGTTTACAGATACAAATACATATAGGGTACTTATACTGCTAATTAAATAAATAAATCTGTATAAAATTTAAGCACAAGCTGATTTCTGTTTTCAGTTGTTTTCAACTTTTGTTTTATGATATCAATCCAGTATAAATCGAATCTATTGGTTCCAATAACAAACAAACCAGCTGGAGTCGATTGGATTTTTTTTACTTTATTAACTTTGACAGAATTGTTTTTTGTGTCGTGTATCAGACTACAAAACAAACGAGTTATTAGCTGTCATAGAGTCTATTTATATCCATATATTACGTTGCATATAGAAGAGGAGGGAATGAGAACGGAAATAAAAAAAAAAAAACATCTCTAAACTGAAATTAAAAACACGAGTGCTCTGTTCCTGTATTCGTTATTCAAAATCTTAAATTCGAAAATGATTTCCAATTGTGTTAAAACTATTTTGTTAGGAATCTAACACTTCAACTTCCTGCAAAGATTCATATCTCAATTCTTAATATCGAATCTTAATTTTGCAATCAAAGTAATTTTCAACAAAACTCAAACGAAGTGTTCATATCAAAATTCGTAGTCGTTTTGATGTTTCAATTTAAATTAAGTGCTCAGAAAGTTTCTAGGAGTGGAATGAAAACTTTTTCATGTTGTAAGTGGGATCTAAAACGCATTTGATTTTAAAATCACGATAGAAGGTCTTGAGAGGTTAGAACGGGCTGTGCAGTTTTCTTCCTATCAATATCTTTCTGTTTTAATTAGTTTAGCGGTTCACTAATGATATCTGTATCTGTATCAAGTATTAAAACTAAATGAATAATTAGCTTGTTAGTCTTTGGTCGATTTTGTTATGAAGAAGAAGGTGTATCAGTATAAACAGAGACGGGTTATATAGGTGTGGTGTGCAATATAAATCAGAAAAACGGGCATGGTCTAGTGGTTAAGTGATGGTGTCAGGTGTCGAGAGGTCGGGGGTTCAATCCCCGGCCTGGGCAATTTTTTTTAAATCCCTTTATATAAGGTAACTATTAGATTATTATTATTACTTTTAATTTTATTATTGTTATTAATATTATTGGTATTGTTTTTGACATTATGGTTATTATTATTATTATTATTACACTTATCATTTATGTTATTATAATTATTAATATTAATATTAAGTATTTAAAATTATTATCATTATTGTTATTATTATTATTATTATTATTATTATAAATATTAAAATTATTTTCACTTTTACTATTAGTATTATTATTATTAATAAGGTTATTAATATTAGTAGTAGTAAATCATTATTATCTAAATTATTATTTTTACAAATAAATATAGATATACAAAAATCGAAATATACAATATAATCTAAGAAATAATATATGTTAATAAATGAAATGTTGTGATTTACGATTATATGTATTAATGAATAAACAAATGATCTAGGTTCGAGAATCCAAGGCCAATCTTATACTTGATCAATGATGTTATATGTATTTTTACTACAAAATACATTAGGTGAGTATATAGTCCCTTTTAAACTTTAAATATTTTTGGGCTGAGAATACATGCGCTATTTTTATAAATGATTTACGTTATGGACACAAGTGACTAAAATTACGTTCTACATGGGTTTGAATCAAAAATCCCCTAGCTTGGTAACTTTAACTATTGGTTTATGAACTGGTAGGCGCGAATCCTAAAGATAGATCTATCGGGTTTTACACCCCCACCCAGATGTTGTTCTAGTAAACTAGAAGAACGGGTGTTTAGTACTTCGAGGTTAACGGAACGCACTTGATTCGGTGCACATATTATTATAACTCAGGAGTACACACTCTTGTTAAGGCTAGTTACCGGGTGCCCATTTTTTTTAGAATGCTTTTCATACACTTGCGAGTGTATTATGTTTATAAACTTTAAATCTTGTGGTCCATAGTTATAACGCTGCTAGCATCAAACCTATATATCTCACCAACTTTATGTTGACTTTTTAAAGCATGTTATTCTCAGGTACGAATTAAGTCTTCCGCTGTGCATTTACTCGTGTTAAGAACATTACTTGGAGTCGATCATCGCAATGGAACCAGATGTTATTGATTTCGTCCAGGGGGATAAGGACGGGTTATTACACGTTCCCCGAGGGAAGTGTATAAATGATTGTTCACGTCATTGCGGTTCAAGTCAAGCGATAATGCCCTTAGGCACGAAAAGAGTAACGAATCATGATAACAAAAAGTACGCAACCGTAGTGATAATTAGCGATGACGATACTTACCTAGAGTAGTGATGGTAGTAACAAGAAGTGGTAGATAGTAAGGAACACCGGTGTGACACCGATAGTAAGTTGAAACGGTGGCGAATCATAATCTGGGAGACAGGGTTCCCGGACAAGTGTGACCAATGAAGTCGTTGTCATCCTTACGCGCATGAATCTCGAATTTACGTGTGTTACCAGGAAGTGGCAGAATACGGATTCGTATGATGAAATTTTGGTACCATTATGGAGTTCACCTAAGAAAGATTCAAGTATATGCACAAATAGTCAAGTAAGTGCTATCTATAGCAAATGCAAGTCAGGATGCAATGATTAACTATCCGGTTGTAGTATAGATTCACTAATGCATCCTAACGACTCTGTCAGACACACTAATGCACATCCTAGTTCCCTACAACCAACGCTCTGATACCATCTGTAGCGACCCTGCAAGTAGCTACAGATGGGGTAGAAACCCACCCAGTGCTTTTCCAGCTAACTGCTTGGTGACCACTGAGTGTACCTCAGACACTGATTTTACGGCCCGCATTTCTGCCAAACTGCCAACCCTCAAATTCCAAGGGATCGCAAGGGGTAAGAGCCAATGCTTCGTCACAGGTAACACTGTGAGAACCCCCTCTACGATTAACCCGCCAAAAAGCATAGTCCGTATGAGTGCCCGGCCTGACAGCCGGCGCGCGTGACTACCTTTACGGCTAAGGTTAAACCAGCTCTGATACCATCTGTAGCGACCCGACCAAATCGTCATTGACGGCGCCGACTACTTAGGTCCCGTTACGTGGTCGTAGTCCCTATATGAGACTCGTTTGACCAAAATTATGTCGCGTTCATTTGAAACGTATCATGCTTGCAAGGTTTAGTTTACAAAACCGTTCGACGACAAGTTTAAGTTTACAAGAGTATAAAGTATAAATGAAATAACTTGCGACATAATTAGTTGAAAAATCACGGTTTGCTATAAATAGCGAAAGTATGTAGACAAAAGTTTGAATCCAAAGGTGCTATCACTAGCGTATGTATGTATGTATGCTTGACTCCAAGCAAGTAATCAAAGTGTGCGGAAGCATGTATCAAGTAGCCAAGTATGAACCTGAGAAACATATAGAAAACTGTCAACGAAAAACGTTGGTGAAATCATAGGTGTTTTAGTAAGCGTTGTATTTGAACCACAAGATTTAATATAAGATGATTATCAAAATCATTTGCATTCCAAAGTTGTTGTTTGTATCCCGGGCACCTGATGCGGTAGCAGAGTGGTATAAAATACTATTAAATTTTATAAGGAAATACTATTAAATACGATACAATTTTACACAAGATATTTATTTATTTATAGAATGGATATACTTAAACCTTGCTACAACACTTATAGGCAGTGTACCTAATCGTACAGTAGTGTAGTTTTTAGTAAGTCCGGTTCGTTCCACAGGGAAAATCTTTAAACAAAGCTTAACGCTATATTAGTTTACTTTTATAAAAATACAAATATATATATATATAAGTAATATTATTATTATAAAGGGGGGTTTTTACCGTTTAATGACCGGTTTGTCGATTTTAAAACTTTTATTCGCAGTTAAAACCTAATGTAAAATATTAAATAAATAAAAGACTTAATTTAAAGCATAAAGTAAATAACGATAATGAAATTTCGAATAATAAAAGTGCGATAAAATAAACTTGCGATAATTAAAAAGTACGATAATTAAAAGTGCAATTAAATACAATAATAATAAAAATGCGATATTTAGAAGTGCAATTAAATATAAAATAAAGGAAATTAAATATGAAATAAAAGAATTATACTTATTTAAACTTCCGTAATCATGATGTTTGACGTGTTGATTTTAGTTTTATGCCCATGGGTTAATTGTCCTTTGTCCTGGATTATTTAATATGTCCGTCTGGTTTTTGTCCATAACAGTCCATCAGTCATAAATATAAAGTGCGAGTGTCCTCGTCAAATTATCCTTATACCCGAAGTTAAATATTCCAACTAATTGGGGACTTAAACTGTAACAAGATTTTAATACTTTGTTTAATAATTACACCAGGAGGTCGACTGAGTGTAACCCAAGGTTTTAATATTTTGTTATCAATTATACCAAGTGTCCTTGTACATAATTTTACCCCTGTTTTAATTATTCTGGTGGCTATTAATCCATTCCCGTGTCCGGTTAAATGAACGATTATTCGTACATATAAATACCCCTCCCATCGTGTCCGATCGAGTGTATATGGTAATTTATAGGGACGCCCAATTGTAAATCTTTATATTAACATTAACAAACTATCATTTAGTTAAACAAATATAAAGCCCATTAATAGCCCATAGTCTAATTTTCACAAGTGTCGTTCTTTTGTCCAAACCCCAATTATGGTACAAAGCCCAATTACCCAATTTTAGTAATTAGCCCAACATCATGATTACTTCGTTTTAAATAAGCATAATATTAATTTAGCTACGAGACATTAATGTAAAAAGATTGAACATAACTTACAATGATTAAAAATAGCGTAGCGTTACACGGACATAATTTCGACTTACACCCTTACAATATTCGCCAACATACCCTTATTATTAGAATTATAATTAAAATTAAAATTAAAATATAAATTATAAATATAAATATATCGTATGAATGAGGAGAAAAAAGATGATGAAAATGATCAGATTTCGGTTTGCTTTATAGGGAGTTTCAAAACTGGGGTCTCCGCGACTCGCGGCCATTTTGGCCTTCAAACTCCGCGAGTCGCGGAGTTTGAAATTACAGCTCACAACTTTGGAGTCTTTCTCTGCCGACGGTTTTTATTTATAAATATAATATATATATAATTAATATAATTAATTATATATTATATTATATTTATATACATAGTTAACTTGTAATTTTTAGTCCGTTGCGTTGAGCGTTAAGAGTTGACTCTGGTCCCGGTTCCGGATTTTCGAACGTCCTTGCGTACAATTTAATATCTTGTACTTTGCGTTTTGAATCTTGTACTCTTATAATTTCGAGACGTTTCTTATCAATAATTGGAACCTTTTTGATTGTCTTTTGTACTTTTGAGCTTTTTGGTCGTTTGCGTCTTCAATTCGTCGAATCTGTCTTTTGTCTTCACCTTTTATTATTTAAACGAATATCACTTGTAAATAGAACAATTGCAACTAAAAGCTTGTCTTTCTTGAGGAATAATGCTATGAAATATATGTTCGTTTTTAGCATTATCAAATATTCCCACACTTGAGCGTTGCTTGTCCTCAAGCAATATCGTCTTGAAATACTAGAATCACTTCTTTATTCTTCACACTTTGTACATCAGTGATTTTCTATACGGCGGTATAAACAATGGTAGTAACGATATGGTTTACAGTCCCACATGACTATAAAAATTTAGATCCATTAAGAAAATTGGATCTTTATGAAAACATTTGATCTTTTGAAAATTAAATCTGGTTTTTACCCTAGATTAGTTTTCCGGAATAACCCTTTACCGGTGTTTGCAAAATATTTTTGTGGGTTTGGTGGGTTTTAGATTTGAAAATTTTAGCTCAAAACTTGCGGTTTTGTGTCACTCACTTGCTAACCTTGTATTTGGAAAGCAACACGTCCAGTTTACTTGTCCCGTATATTACCTTTCGATAAACTACCGTCCGGTTGTAAAGGAAAGCGTTGAACAAGCAACTGTTAAGGCAATGTCCCCTGACATGCTTTTAATTATGGTTTATAACGTGTCGGAAGCAATTACTATCCTTGGTAGGAGAAATAGTAAAGCTCACCCTTATAATTTTTCGGTATGGCACAAGGTCCTGTCTTTGACCACTATGCAACCACCGTTCTTACGGTTGACACCCGATTTAGTTCAGGTGACCTAATGAATTCCAGGTGAATTCCTAGGATTTTACGTTCAATGGTAATGAACGCATTGAAAATAGGGTTT
Organism: Rutidosis leptorrhynchoides; assembly: GCF_046630445.1. Lineage (NCBI taxonomy): Eukaryota > Viridiplantae > Streptophyta > Magnoliopsida > Asterales > Asteraceae > Rutidosis > Rutidosis leptorrhynchoides. The sequence goes on from NC_092333.1 coordinate 628,980,758, forward strand.
TCAGAAAACAAATCGGTTTGTAATTTTGATCAAAATATTTTCTCGTTCAAGCTCGAGTTTAGATATCATTGAATTCCATGAGTTTGAATTCTCAATCTTTAAGGTCAATCTCTAGGATTGAGTAATATCAGTCTTAAAAGCTGATTTTTAATCTTTAAGGAGATTATCCTTTCTGGGGATCTGATTCATTAGTCTTATCCAGCTAATTTGCATGGTGCCCCCCCATTGTACGAGATAAATCCTTCTCATGGTTAGGATAAATCTGACCACTTGGCGACCCTATTTAATGCTGAGGTCCGTGGATTTCCTGCTGATTTTAGTGATGACTTTTCTAGATTTTTCGTCAACCTACAGCTGGTCTGGACGACAACTTCATGACCTAAATCAAGAAGCGCGTTTCTTTTTCGGAAGACTTTACTTCCTTTTAATGATGGAATTAATTCATCGTGTAGATCCATCTCTTCTTTTCTTTTATCGGGTAAAACAGTTTAGTTTAGTCCAAAGCAAAAGTATTTTCAGTTATTTGTTACAGATATATCTGACATATGTTTAAGATAACTTGGTAAATTTTCCCACACTTGGCTTTTATTTTCCTTTTTATCGTCCTCTATTCCATTTTAAATGAATTTTAACATTTTGGTTTGTTTATCAATTTATGTCCTTTTTGAGGTAACAATAATTTCGGTGTTAAAACCTAGTTTTATCGTTCGTAAATATGTATAAACATGATTTTGAGTTCATTTAATTGAAAAATTTGAAAAATTTTACTAGAATTGGGTAGTCAGTATATAAGACCAGGGCTGTTCTTTATTATCAGAGAGCACTAGATTCTAATACAGCTACTGCTTTACTAGTATTTTTAATGGTAACCAAGTGTATAAAGTAAAAATTTTTAAAATCCGAAAGAATTTAACCCCTTCCCACACTTAAGATCTTGCAATGCCCTCATTTGCAAGAAATCAGTAACAATTTAAATTATTGAGGGTGATTTGTGTGAAAATGATTAAATTTTACCAAAGTTTCCAAATATATTGGCGTTTGTTTGCTGAATGATAAATGGTGCACATCATTTGTTCATTCCGTCTTGTTGTTATTTCACATATATTTTGCATCTTGTCGTCAAAATTAGTTGCTTTTGCTGAACTTAATGCCAGTCTTTGAAAATGCGTTGTTTTACCCTGTTGTGTACATAAGATAAACTGCAAACATATATACATATTTTTGAAGTTTGGTATATTACCCCACATTCAAAAATTATTAAAATCTAAGAATAAAAGTTAGATAATTATAAAAATGATTACAATATTAAAAAAAAGTATTAAACGTATCAATAATTACAAATTACAAAAAAAAAAAAAACTAAGTATACTAGGGATGATACTGGTACCAATAGGGGTTCCAGGCATAACCATAGATGCTATAGAATGCTTCGGCAGGGTCATACGTAGGATACGGTGGCTGCATCTCTATAGACCAGGGAGGGAAGATGGGTTTCGGTGTAGGAATATAGTTTCTACCTATATGTTGGCAATGAGCTATGATTTGGTTCTGATGAACTTGCCAATCTTCAAATGCTCTCTGTCTAGCATTTTCGTATTCCTGAGAAGCTATAAACCTTTGCATTTCTTGCATCTCATTCCCCCCTCCTACATTACCTTGATGTTGGTTTCTCTCCACCTGTGGATGTCTACCATGGTATTGTACTGCGGCGTTATTTCGCCTCTTCAAAACTTTCGCACCATGGTATACATTTAAACCTATAGTATCGTGGGGTTCCGGTTCTTCTACTAATAATCCCCCCCGACTTATATCCACACCGAGATATTCACCAATCAAAGTAATAAAAATACCACCTCCTATTATGCTATGCGGTCTCATCCCCCGAACCATAGCTGATAAATAATAACCCACACAATATGGTATACTTACAGCGCTTTGTGGGTCTCGAATACACATATGGTAAAACAAATCCTGTTCATTTACTTTTTCCTTGTTTTTACCCCTTTGTGTAATCGAATTAGCTAAAAACCTATGAATCACTCTTAATTCGGCTCTATCTATATTCAAATAAGAGTAATTTCCCCCTTTGAAACGGTGATGGCTTGTCATTTGACTCCACACACCGTGTGTATCAAAATTTTCATCTATCTTTCTACCGTTTAGTATCAACCCTCTACAATCGGCAGATGCTAACTCCTCAGGCGTATATATATGTAAAGCCTGAGCCATGTCCAGTAAAGACATGTGGCGCATCGAACCGCCTAACAAAAATCTAATAAAAGAACGATCGGTTAAACTAGCTACCCGATCATTCAACTCTATACTACATAACAATTCTTCACACCATACTTATATACAGGTCTACGCATGGTGAATAAACGTACCCAGTCATTAAAAGGAGAATTACCATACCTCTGTACAAGTAATTCCCTATTTGGCCCGGCCAATTCTACAGCTTCTAAGGGTCCCCATTCTATGACCCTCGGTACCTCAACAACCTTAGAATGAAGAGTATGCAAACCCCTTTGATATTTTGGATAATCTATCCAAAGTCTGTCAAATCTCAGGTTCGGGTGCAACTCTTCCAAGTGCATATCGGAAAAGGTCATGACTGGATGAGGTATATCCTGCTTGTAGTAGTTATCCACCTCCTGTTGTTCCACATTCTCAGCAGGAGCATTGCGGGCTTGGGATGAAGATTCACCCCTTTCAGTCTGCAAAACACATCAAACACAATTTTTTTGTGCATCCAAATATGCATTAGTGTCAGCAAAATCATCAATCAAAATAATTACAATGACATGATCAATTTATATCAAACTTAAGCTTATTTTCATATTTTCATCAAATCTACACTTTTTCAAATAAGCATATACGAAAATGTTCGCCAAGTTCATAATCATTCAACTCAAATAACATGTCAAAATAATCATTACTAGCAATTAAACAAGTTTCAAATGGCATTATCTTTCAAAAATCAAGTTCATGAATTTTAGACTTGAAAAAGTCCACTTTAATTCTCAAAATCATGTTTAGGCTCAAAGTTTGGATCATTTAACTACCTAGACATGTTACACTACTCAATTTAGCAACAATTCATGACAAAAATCGGCCATAACCTGTTTATATCAAAAAGCCCCAAATTTGCTCAAGAACACAAACCCTAGATTACTCAAAATTTGAAGTTTAAGGCTTCTAATTATGTTAAACAGCATCAATCTAGGTTATACAAGCATAATACATAAACAATTTAAGCCTAATTACACTAAAAAGCATCAAAATCAAATTGGGGAAAAAATTGCTCAAGAACACTAAATTTCGGATTAAATGGTGTTTAGGTGTAGAAATTTACCGTTTTTCTTGAGTAATTCTTAGATAGCATCCTTCTCAACATGATTTTAGCAAAAGATTTGATGATTAACGGTTAAAAATTGTGATTTTGGGGTGTATTTTTCGGGTTTTTCGCGCAGGTTTTCGCAGTTTTTTTTTTTTTCTGTGTTGGGACTGATCAGTTCGGGTGTTTATATTTTTTTCTGATTTTTTGACCCCTCCGCGAGTCGCGGAGATTAAAGCTCCAAACTCCGCGAGTCACGGAGTTTGGTATTTTTTATTTTTTTTTTATAATCTTTAACTTATTAAAACAATTAAGTAATTAATTTTAAAATTTTGTTTTCCTTGTTATTTAGGACGAGGTCGTTTCGGATCGATGTCCTAGTCCGTCCCTCGACAAAATTTTAAAATTTGTCTTTTTGTAGCGATTGTTTTAAAAGCTAAGATTTTTGGGTTTTTTCAATGTTTTTGGCATACTTTAATTCAATAAGATTAAAAATAATGATAATAAAAGTTCTCGTCCCTCCCTCGGGTAAAGCAATTTCGGTTCAAAGACCTAGTATTCAACTTACGACGAATTTTAAAAATCATATTTTTAACTTAATGAGATAAAGTAAATTTTTGTTTTTAAATTCACACAACTTAAATATAAAATTCAAAATTTATATTAAAAATTCACACCAAACTTAAAATTGAAATGCATAAAATTAAAAATTTATATTTTAAAAATTAAAAATTCACACCAAATTTAATTTAAAAATTTATAAATTCATACCAAACTTATATTAATTTTTTCAAATATTTACAATTTTAAATATATTGTTTTTACAAAGTTTACAATATTAATTTAAGATTTAAATATTAATTTTAAAAACATGGTAAAAATAAAATTAAAAATCTTTTTGGCTTTTTATCCCACTTTAATCAATCAAATATTATCAAAAATATGCGCCCCTCTTTTCGGTAAAGTAATTTCGGTTCCAAGACCTAATTTAACTCATGACGAATTTTTGAAATATTTTGAGTTGATTGTTTAAAGATATTTATACCTTAAGAATAAACGTTAAATTTCGCAGTGATGTAATAAATTTTTGAATGATATCAATAATTTCGGTCGCCAAACCTAATTTTATTCAATACCAATTTAATACTTTTTAGCGAACAAATTAGCGTTTATTATCAAAAGGTTAAAAATAAAAAAAAAATAAAAATAAAAACTGTACAAACATACCTGTGAAATACATTTCTTAGTTATATGATCTATCCCATTCATAAGATAGTCGGTTTAATTGGTTTTCCATGGCTACATAGGCGTAACCTCGAGCATTCAGTGTCTTTTCTTCTAAACATATGAACGGTCCGTCTCTGCATAAAGTAACAAATTCGGTATTTGAATAGGTTTGATTATTTGAACATTTACCTCCATGTGACCATTTTCCGCATTTGTGACATCTTTCTAGGTGTCGTGCTCTTCTTTTCGCTGCGGATTTTGATTTTCCTTTACCAAATTGTAACTTATTATCTTCGCATCTGGATTCTTTTCTAACTCCGTCCATTCTTTCTCTGATTACTGATACTATTTCACTCGGTAGTATGTCATTATTACGTTTAGTGATCAAAGCGTGTAGCATTAGACCATGGTTTAGTTCACAGGCAGTCTTCATTTTGTAAAAACCTAAAAAAAATAAAAATTCAGAATGGGGGGAGAAGACTAGTTCTTTAGGGTCTGCTAGGGAAAGACCATTCGGGTTCCATTTTCGAGAACTACACGAAAACAGACAATCTAACTCTAACAGAAATACATATTATCCTTTAAAGACTTGATTCTCCCCACACTTAGTTAGCTGTGGTGTCGAAATTGTGATTAACTTGGTTGTCGACTTCCATCGGACCATGTATGTAATGTTTAACTCTGTGACCATTAACTTTAAATTCAATCCCATTTGAATTTATTAATTCTATCGTTCCGTATGGGAAAACTCTTTTGACTATGAATGGTCCAGACCATCTTGATTTCAATTTTCCAGGAAATAGCTTGAATCGTGAATTGAAAAGAAGAACTCTGTCTCCTTCTTTAAATTCTTTTGAACTTCTGATTCTTTTATCATGCCATTTCTTCGTTCTTTCTTTATAGATTAACGAATTTTCGTATGCTTCATGTCTTAATTCTTCTAATTCGTTTAGTTGACTTAATCGTAGACGTCCGGCTTCATGTAAATCAAGATTACATGTCTTCAAAGCCCAAAATGCTTTGTGTTCAATTTCTAATGGAAGATGACATGATTTTCCATAAACAAGTCTAAAAGGTGTGGTTCCAATTGGAGTTTTGTAGGCTGTTCTAAAAGCCCAGAGTGCATCCTCCAATTTAATGGACCATTCCTTCGGATTTGATCCTACGGTTTTCTCTAGAATACGTTTTAAGGCTCGGTTGGTATTTTCAACTTGTCCACTTGTTTGTGGATGATATGCGGTGGAGATTTTATGAGTTACTCCATATCTTTTAAGAACTTTCTCAAGTTGATTATTACAGAAATGAGTACCCCGATCACTTATTAAAGCTTTCGGTGTTCCAAACCTTGCAAAAAGACGTTTTAAAAAGTTGACTACAACTCGTGCATCGTTAGTTGGGAGAGCTTGTGCTTCCGCCCATTTAGATACATAATCAATGGCTACGAGTATATATAGATTATTATGAGATTTTGGAAATGGACCCATAAAGTCAATACCCCAAATGTCAAATACTTCACATACTTGGATGACATTTTGTGGCATTTCATCACGTTGACTTATTTTTCCGGCCCTTTGACATGCATCACAGGATTTGCAAAGAAGGTGTGCGTCTTTGTAAATTGTTGGCCAATAGAATCCAGCATCATAAACTTTTCTTGCTGTTAGTTGAGGCCCATAATGCCCTCCTGTTGGTCCTGTGTGACAATGGTTTAATATTTTACTAGCTTCATCTCCAAATACATATCGGCGTATTATTCCATCGGGACAACTTTTAAACAGATGTGGATCTTCCCAAAAAATAGTGTTTTATATCACTGAAGAATTTCTTTCGTCTTTGGTACGATAATCCTTTTTCAAGGAATCCACAAACTAAGTAGTTTGCATAGTCTGCAAACCATGGGATTTCTTTATAATCTATTTTCAATAGATATTCATCAGGAAAGTTGTCTTTTATGGCTGATTCATTTAGAACTTCTAAATCGGGATTTTCAAGACGAGAAAGATGATCAGCGGCGAGATTTTCTGCTCCTCTTTTATCTCGGATTTCAATATCAAACTCTTGTAAGAGTAAGATCCAACGGATTAATCTTGGTTTAGCATCTTGTTTTGAAAATAGGTATCTAAGAGCAGAATGGTCGGTATAGACCACCGTTTTTGCTAGAACGAGATATGATCGAAATTTGTCAAAAGCAAAGACAATAGCAAGGAGTTCTTTTTCAGTAGTTGTATAGTTTGTTTGTGCTCCTTGTAATGTCTTACTAGCATAATATATAGGTTGAAATCGTTTTTCAATCCTTTGTCCTAAAACGGCTCCCATTGCAAAATCACTTGCATCGCACATTAGTTCAAATGGTAGATTCCAATTTGGTGTTATCATGATCGGCGCATTAGTGAGTTTCTCTTTAAGAATATTAAAAGATTTGATACACTCATCTGAAAAGATGAATGGAGCATCCTTTTCTAGGAGTTTATTCATAGGAGTGGCAATTTTAGAAAAATTTTTTATGAAACGTCGGTAAAAACCGGCATGCCCTAGAAAACTCCTAACTCCTCTAACATTGGTGGGATGTGGAAGTTTAGCAATTACATTTACTTTATCTCTATCCACTTCAATTCCTTCTTTTGAAATTTTATGTCCAAGAGCGATGCCTTCTTTAACCATGAAATGGCATTTCTCCCAATTAAGAACTAGATTTGATTTTTCGCATCTAATTAGCATTCGTTCCAGATTAACTAGACATGATTTAAATGTATCACCGAAGACTGAAAAGTCATCCATGAATACTTCCATGCATTCTTCTATCATGTCGTGAAAAATCGCCATCATACACCTTTGAAAGGTTGCAGGGGCGTTGCAAAGTCCAAATGGCATGCGTTTGTAAGCAAAAGTACCATAAGGGCACGTGAATGTGGTTTTCTCTTGGTCCTCGGGTGCTATTGGAATTTGAAAATATCCGGAAAATCCATCTAGAAAACAATAGTAACTATTTCCGGCTAATCTTTCCAACATTTGATCTATGAAAGGTAAGGGAAAGTGATCTTTTCTGGTGGTGTCATTTAATTTTCTATAATCAATACATACACGCCATCCTGTTACAGTCCTAGTAGGAATAAGCTCATTTTTCTCATTTGTAATGACAGTCATGCCACCCTTCTTACGCACGCATTGAACTGGGCTTACCCATGGACTATCAGAGATTGGATAAATTAAACCTGCATCTAGCAGTTTAATAATCTCTTTCTTAACTACATCTTGCATGTTAGGATTTAGTCTTCGTTGGCGTTGCACATAAGTTTTATGACCTTCTTCCATAAGGATTTTATGTGTGCAATACGAAGGACTTATTCCTTTAATATCATGAATCTTCCATGCAATGGCTGGTTTATGAGCTTTCAACACAGAAATGAGTTGTGATTTCTCATTTTCAGTAAGAGAAGACGATATTATTACAGGTAATTCAGATTCACCATGTAAATAAGCGTATTCCAAATGGTTTGGAAGTGGTTTTAACTCTAATTTCGGAGGTTCTTCTATCGATGATTTGTATCGATATCTGTCTTCTTCTTTTAGCATTTGAATTTCTTCTGTTGTTGGTTCATATCCATTAGCTATTAGTGTAGCTAACATTTCAGCTTCATCAATTGGTTCATTACCTTCTCCTAAAGAACATTCTCCTGTTCCTTGTAATTCTGGAAATTCTTCTAATAATTCTGCATGTGCATCTATAGTTTGAATATAATAACATGTATCATCTGCAGATTGTGGTTGTTGCATTGCTCTAACAACTGAAAAGGTAACACTCTCATCCTCTATACTTAGGGTCAATTTCTTACCGAACACGTCTATCATTGCTTTAGCCGTGTTTAAGAATGGTCTTCCTAATATGAGAGGAACTTGAGAATCTTCTTCCATGTCCAAAACAACAAAATCTACTGGAAATACTAAAGTACCAACTTTAACTAGCATGTTCTCCATTATCCCTCTAGGATATTTTATTGATCTATCGGCTAGTTGTATGCTTATTCTTGTTGGTTTCAATTCTCCAAGGTCTAGTTTAGTGTATAGTGAATACGGCATTAGATTTATACTAGCACCTAAGTCTGCCAATGCTTCTATTGAACTAAGACTACCCAGAAAACATGGAATTGTGAAACTTCCTGGATCAGATAATTTTTCTGGTATCTTATTCAACAGCACTGCTGAACAATTAGCATTCATAGTAACAGCCGAGAGTTCTTCCATTTTCTTTTTATTTGAGATTAGATCTTTCAAGAATTTAGCATATCTAGGCATTCCTGAAATCACATCAATTAAAGGAAGATTTACATTTAGCTCTCATTCTGATTTAATGGTTCGTTCCTCAACAATCTCTGTTTGAATAATTGGTGGCTCCGGAGGAAAGTTTAATGGTTCAGGATCTACGAACCGTTCCTGAATATTTTCCGGATTCTCAATTGTGAGGTCGGGTTCAAAAAATGGATTATCGGAAATTTGAACTGAAGTACTTGGTCTACTGGATGACGATTCTAAAGAAAAATCAACGGCGGTTATATTTGCTAAATGTCTTGATCTAGTTACAGGTGGTGAACGTACAAAAGGTGATGAACGTCTTGCTCGGTGCATTCACTGAATATCCTATTAGTTTTAAAAAGGAAAGAAAAATTATAATAAGTTATCCAATCAATAGACTTTTCTGATTTTGCCCACGTTTCGAATAGCCAAAAGATGCAGCAGAGGGGCAGGATTCGTTTAGTCTCAATATAATTGAGGACTGTTTGGCTCCAATAACCCGGTCCACGTACAAATCCAACTATTACTACGAACCAGAAAATTTTGATGTCTATTAATTTAACCACTTAAAATAAATTTTCGTAATTTTAAGAAATTTAGATAAGAAGTAGAATAAAAATCTATGTCCTAAAACTAGAATAGCGAGAAATAAGAAAGAAAAAGAGTTCGTCGAAAAAGGTCGAAAAAGAAAAATGGTTGAAAAATAAAAGGTGACGAAAAAATAAAAGAAACTTATAAAACTTAAAAATACTTGACTAACCTAACCTTATTACTACAACTAACTTAAAATTATAATCGCAAATTGAAATTACTAATTGGAATGATAATTGATACATAGGTAAAAGTCGTCTAAAAATATTAAAGCTTACAGGAAAAACTATATCCCAAATGGAAATAACTTAAAAAGAAACTAAAACTTAAAAAGGCGTCGCAAAATTCTAAAGTACCTAAATCTTAATCTAAAGAAAAAGCACTTAAGGAATTCTACGGCAAAGCCTAAAAATCTAGGAGTAAAAATAACTATGGCAAAAACTAAGTTTAAAATTAAATATGAGCGAAAAAATACAAATATTACGCTACAACTATTAAAAAGGGACAAAATATAAAAATATACAAAAAGTTGTAAAAATTACAATTTTTATAAAAATATTATTTTTATATTATTTATTTAATAAAACTACTAATTTTACAATTTAATTAAACTAATTTAACTAAAATATAAATAAATAAAACTTAAATTAAAAATAAACTTAATTATAATAATAATAATAATAATAATTAGGGTTAATAATAATAATAATTAATAATAATCCGTAATAAATGCAGGATTAGGGCTTCCCGTTCGTGTGTCAGGTCCCCTCCGCGACTTGCGGTATTCATAGCTTCAAACTCCGCGACTCGCGGGGATCCAAATTTCAACTCTGGCACAGTTTTAAATCGACGCGTTTTTTTTTTTTTTTATATTTTCTGTTTATATTATCTTATTAAAATATTTATGTAATCTAAATAAAACTTATCTTTAATAACTAAGATAAAAATAAAATACTTTATAACAATAAAAAAAAATAGATTTATATATATATATATATTTTTTCTTTTTTTTCGGTTTTTTATATTTATAAAATATATTTATAAAATAAATTAAATAAAACTCATATTTTTACAAAATAAAACTTATATTTATCAAACTCCTAAAAATACATAAATTTTTGTTTTTCTTTTTATATTTTCGAATAATTAAAACGTATTTTTACAAAAACGAATTTTAATAAAAGTTAACTAAATTTTTTTTTTTTTTTTATATTAGTGTTGCGCTTCCGGCTTTTAGAAAGTTCTCCGGCAGCGGCGCCAAAAATACTTGATGCGGTAGCGGAGTGGTATAAAATACTATTAAATTTTACAAGGAAATACTATTAAATACGATACAATTTTACACAAGATATTTATTTATTTATAGAATGGATATACTTAAACCTTGCTACAACACTTATAGGCAGTGTACCTAATCGTACAGTAGCGTAGTTTTTAGTAAGTCCGGTTCGTTCCACAGGGAAAATCTTTAAACAAAGCTTAACGCTATATTAGTTTACTTTTATAAAAATACAAATATATATATATATATAAGTAATATTATTATTATAAAGGGGGGTTTTTACCGTTTAATGACCGGTTTGTCGATTTTAAAACTTTTAGTCGCAGTTAAAACCTAATGTAAAATATTAAATAAATAAAAGACTTAATTTAAAGCATAAAGTAAATAACGATAATGAAATTTTGAATAATAAAAGTGCGATAAAATAAACTTGCGATAATTAAAAAGTACGATAATTAAAAGTGCAATTAAATACAATAATAATAAAAATGCGATATTTAGAAGTGCAATTAAATATAAAATAAAGGAAATTAAATATGAAATAAAAGAATTATGCTTATTTAAACTTCCGTAATCATGATGTTTGACGTGTTGATTTTAGTTTTATGCCCATGGGTTAATTGTCCTTTGTCCTGGATTATTTAATATTTCTGTCTGGTTTTTGTCCATAACAGTCCATCAGTCATAAATATAAAGTGCGAGTGTCCTCGTCAAATTATCCTTATACCCGAAGTTAAATATTCCAACTAATTGGGGACTTAAACTGTAACAAGATTTTAATACTTTGTTTAATAATTACACCAGGAGGTCGACTGAGTGTAACCCAAGTTTTTAATATTTTGTTATCAATTATACCAAGTGTCCTTGTACATAATTTTACCCCTGTTTTAATTATTCTGGTGGCTATTAATCCATTCCCGTGTCCGGTTAAATGAACGATTATTCGTACATATAAATACCCCGCCCATCGTGTCCGATCGAGTGTATATGGTAATTTATAGGGACGCCCAATTGTAAATCTTTATATTAACATTAACAAACTATCATTTAGTTAAACAAATATAAAGCCCATTAATAGCCCATAGTCTAATTTCCACAAGTGTCGTTCTTTTGTCCAAACCCCAATTATGGTACAAAGCCCAATTACCCAATTTTAGTAATTAGCCCAACATCATGATTACTTCGTTTTAAATAAGCATAATAATAATTTAGCTACGAGACATTAATGTAAAAAGGTTGAACATAACTTACAATGATTAAAAATAGCGTAGCGTTACACGGACAGAATTTCGACTTACACCCTTACAATATTCGCTAACATACCCTTATTATTAGAATTATAATTAAAATTAAAATTAAAATATAAATTATAAATATAAATATATCGTATGAATGAGGAGAAAAAAGATGATGAAAATGATCAGATTTCGGTTTGCTTTATAGGGAGTTTCAAAACTGGGGTCTCCGCGACTCGCGGCCATTTTGGCCTTCAAACTCCGCGAGTCGCGGAGTTTGAAATTACAGCTCACAACTTTGGAGTCTTTCTCTGCCGACGGTTTTTATTTATAACTATAATATATATATAATTAATATAATTAATTATATATTATATTATATTTATATACATAGTTAACTTGTAATTTTTAGTCCGTTGCGTCGAGCGTTAAGAGTTGACTCTGGTCCCGGTTCCGGATTTTCGAACGTCCTTGCGTACAATTTAATATCTTGTACTTTGCGTTTTGAATCTTGTACTCTTGTAATTTCGAGACGTTTCTTATCAATAATTGGAACCTTTTTGATTGTCTTTTGTACTTTTGAGCTTTTTGGTCGTTTGCGTCTTCAATTCGCGAATCTGTCTTTTGTCTTCACCTTTTATTATTTAAACGAATATCACTTGTAAATAGAACAATTGCAACTAAAAGCTTGTCTTTCTTGAGGAATAATGCTATGAAATATATGTTCGTTTTTAGCATTATCAGCACCCAATTATCAAACTTAACTGTTTTGCACCCTTTGCGTAGTGTTAGAACATACACTAGACCCGAAAATATATTTCATCCGCTAACGGTAGCGAACCGTCTAAATGAGGCTCGTCAAGCCCATGTGATCACATAATATAAGTTCACGTTTACACCCTGCAAGTGTAACTAATGATAATTGAATTGAGGCTTTTTGTTCAAACCCGTACGTGGAATGTTCGTTTTCGTACTTGTGTTCAAAGTGTAAAAGTATGTAGTATAAAACCGTATATGTTTCTCATCCCATGATTTAAAAGTATAAAAGTTGTTGAAAGATGGGACTATGATCTCACCTCGAGTGCACGAGTATAAATGTACTTCACAAAGTAAACGTGTGCATGAATGTTGCTTAGCCTTGACCTAAACAAGTAAGTTGTATCAATTAACCGGTAACGACACAAGGTCGAGCGAAATGTGTTCAATTAGTCCTATGGCTCATTACGACTCGATTATATAGCATGTGAATCACGTTGTCAAGTTTCATGCAAGAATCAAGTATAAAATAAGATTAGAACGATTGTATAAGTGTTTTGTTAAGTTTGACTAAAAGTCAAACTTGGTCAAAGTCAACGAAAAAGTCAACGGGGTCAGGTCGGGTCCCGAACTATTTTTCTGAGGTTTTTATTCATATATAAGCATGTTAGAATAAGTTACATGTGAATCAGAGGTGCGTAGCATAGCAAACATTTTTCGAAATTTGACAAAGTAGGTCAGAACCCAAACACGGCTATTGCCGCGCCGCGGCCAGAGGTGTCGCGCCGCGACATTAGGCGTGGCCTGGTACCTGGTCAGTTTCAAAAGTTCAAGTCTTGATCCAAAATTCAATTTAGCACAAAACGCAAACCGTAAACACTTAGAATACGTATCTTATATCATTGGAAAGCTCTTTTGACAAGGAATACAATTAACTACCTTTCACAAGCAAAAACATCAATTACAATAAACGAAAACTCGTCAATTGATCAAGAAAGGTTTATTTTCAAAGTTTCAAGTTTGTAAAACGCATTTCATGATTCGGGCAACCAATTTACATGTATGATATGCCGTTTTGAAGGTAATGAAACATACATTACAACTAAACACTCACAAATAACATTTCATGACATTCAAAGCATCAAAAGCTCGTTTTAAGTCTATCAAACCCTAACCAAAATCCACAAAAATCAATATTCATGTTTTTGAAGTTTTCTTAATTAACCTACGCATCAAAACGAAGCTAGTGATACTAGTAACACAATTAAAACATGAACTTTAACAATCAAACAACATTTAATCTTCCAAAATGCAAGATTAAGCAAACCCATTTCAAATGTTCAAACTAGTTACTCAAAATAACAAATCGAGCAAACAAAACATATATTCATGTTATACACGAGCCATAGACACTAACTAACACCATTTCAAGTATAAAAACACGAATTTAGAGAAAATCTAGTGTTTTAGAAATGTTACCCAAACGAGATGAAATTGGTACCAAAATGTAGAGGATGAAGAGAGGATCGCGAATATGTAATTTGTTTTGATGTTTGCTTCTTGATTCGGATTTGGATGATGATCTTTGTTGAGAGGATTTGAGAGAAAATGGTGAAAGTGTTAAGAAAATGGAAAAAGAAAGTGGTGGATAATGAGTGGTGGTGGTGGGATTGACTAGTTGACCTAGTCAACTAGTTTGATCCCTTGGCAAGTTCGGTCCCTCAAGTTTCAAAGCGGGTATGGGAATTAACCAAACGAATATTTTAAAAAACGCTCGAGTAAACGAGTGATGTTATAATTAAATGACGGAATTATTATGAACGTTAGTCAACGGAAAATACGAATTTAAATAACGAAAGATATTATTTTAAAAAAAGACGGTGTTAAAATAAATTTAACGGAAAAACGCGGGATGTTACAGTCTTAAATCATCCATAAACTATACCACTGTAGCAATTTACTGTAGCAAAGTCAATTTCACTGTAGCAAATAGTGATTTTCGAAAACACTGTAGCATTTTGGGTACTGTAGCAATTTGAAAATGTTACTATCGTTTACTAAATAACCTGAAATTATATATATGTATATATCTTTTTAATATACATAAATCAGTTTTTAAATACACATTGGAAGTTATTTATAAATAAATTTTAATAATAAATATTTCAACTGATCATATATATTAAAATAGATATTTAAACCAATAAGTTTAATGTACGGTATCAAATAATTAATACATTGTTACCTTTTCAAGTTATAGTATATATGTATCTATTTACATATAATTGTTCGCGAATCGTCGAAAACAACCGAAGGGTATTTAAATATATAAAATTAGTTCAAAAATTTTGAGATTCAGTTTTACAGACTTTGCTTATCGTGTCGGAAATGTTAATCATACAAAGATTAAGTTTAAATTTGGTCAGAAATTTTTGGGTCATCACATAGTACTTCGTATTTTGGAAGATACGCGTATTAGTACTTCTTTTGCCCAACCTGATTAGGTATGGCAATGGATATAGTATAGATCTGGTGAGCCTATATCCATATCCATTTACATTTTAAAATTCATATTCATATCCATTTAAATATAATTTATCCATCCATATCCATATCCGTTGATGAAGTGGGTAAATGGATATCCGTTGAATGTTAAACTTTTCTAAAAATATTCCTATTATTAAATGAAATCAATAAGTATTTTTAACAAAAATATGTAATATATGCAAAATATACGAATTTAATACTATTCACATAGTTGTATATTCACAATCTTTATTTTCCATAAATTTAATAATCTATAATGTAAATATATAAGGATATGTAAACATAACTGATGTGTGCGAGGTGGTGTATAAAATAGTTATATATTTGCTACAAATACTATTAAATACGATACAATTTTACACAAGTGATTTATTTATTTATAGAGTGGATATACCTAAACCTTGCTACAACACTTATAGGCAGTGTACCTAATCGTACAGTAGTGTAGTTTTTAGTAAGTCTGGTTCGTCCACAGGGAACTCTAGCCAAGTTTAACGCTATATTAGTTTTAACTTATAATTGTAAAAATACAAAAATATATATAAGTAGTATTATTATTATAAAAGGGGGTTTTTACCGTTTAATGACCGATTTGTCGATTTTAAAACTTTAGTCGCAGTTAAAACCTAATGTAAAATATTAAAAATAAATATAACTTAATTTTAAGCGTAAAGTAAATAACGATAATGAAATTGCGATAAATAAAAATATGATAAAATTGCGATAATTAAAGAGTACGATAATTAAAAATGCAATTAAATAAAATGACAATAAATAAAAGTGCGATAATTAAAAGTGCAATTAAATATGAAATATAAAAATTATGCTTATTTAAACTTCCGTAATCATGATGTTCGACGTGTTGTTTTTAGTTTATTCCCATGGGTTAATTGTCCTTTGTCCTGGATTATTCAATATGTCCATACGGATTTTTCCATAATAGTCCATCAGTCATAAATATAAAGTGCGAGTGTCCTCGTTAAATTATCCTTATTCCCGAAGTCAAATATTCCAACTAATTGGGGATTCGAATTGTAACAAGGTCTTAATACTTTGTTTAATGAATACACCAGGTTATCGACTGCGTGTAGTCTAAGGTTTTACTACTTTGTTAACAATTACACCAATTACCCTTGAATGTAGTCCACCCCTGTTTCAACAAGTCTATTAACTATTAATCCAGTTCCGTGTCTGGTAAAATGAATAATTATTGGTATTTATTGATATCCCGCCCACCATACCCAGTCAAGCGTATGTGGTTATATATAAATACGTCAAATTATAAGTCTATATATTAAATCAACGAGGTATCATTTAGTTAATTTAAAACCCATTAATAGCCCATAGTCTAAATTCTACAAGTGTCGTTCTTTTATACAAACCCCAATTATGGTACAAAGCCTAATTACCCAATTTTAATATTTAGCCCAACATCACGATTACTTCAGCATTAAATAAGTATAATAATAACTTAGCTACGAGACATTAATTTAAAAATAACATTAACCATAACTTACAGTGATTAAAAATAGCGTAGCATTACACGGACAGAATTTCGACTTATACTCTTACAACATTCGCTAACATACCCTTATTATTAGAATTAAAATTAAAATTAAAATTAAAATTAAAATTATAATTAATATATATATATATATATATATATATATATATATATATATATATATATATATATATATATATATATATATATATATTACGTATGAGAGAAAGGAAAGAAAAAGATGCATTAAACTGAGCCAAAACACGCGAAATTTATAGATGTGGCCTGCTACCTACTGCCATGCGATCGCATGGATTTTTGCCTTCCAGGCCATGCGATCGCATGGCCCCTTTTTCCAGCTCACAAGAGTTTGTTTCCTAGCTTGCCGACGGATTAATAAATAAATATAATATATAAATAATTTTAAGAATTATTTAAATATTATATTATATTCATGTGCATAGTTGACTTGTAATTTTTAGTCCGTTGCGTCGAGCGTTGAGAGTTGACTTTGGTCCCGGTTCCGAATTTTCGAACGTCCTTGAGTACAATTTAATATCTTGTATTTTTCGTTTCGCGTCTTGTACTCTTGTAATTTTGAGACGTTTCTCATCAATAATTGGAACCACTTTGATTGTACTTTGTACTTTTGAGCTTTTTGGTCGTTTGCGTCTTCAATTCGTCGAATCTGTCTTTTGTCTTCACCTTTTATTATTTAAACGAATATTACTTGTACGTAGAACAATTGCAACTAAAAGCTTGTCTTTCTTGAGGGATAATGCTATGAAATATATGTTCGTTTTTAGCATTATCAAATATTCCCACACTTGAGCGTTGCTTGTCCCCAAGCAATATAGTCTTGAAATAAAAATACTAGAATCACTTCTTTATTCTTCACACTTTGTACATCAATGATTTCTATACGGCGGTATGAACAATGGTAGTAACGTTGTGGTTTACAGTCCCACATGACTATAAAAAATTAGATCCTTAAGGAAATTGGATCTTTATGAAAACATTTGATCTTTTGAAAATTAAATCTAGCTTTTACCCTAGATAAGTTTTCCGGAATAACCCTTCACCGGTGTTTGCAAAATGTTTTTGTGGGTTTGGTGGGTTTCAGATTTGAAAATTTTAGCTCAAAACTTATGGTTTTGTGTCATCCACTTGCTAATCTTGTATTAGGAAAGTAACACGTCCAGTATACTTGCTCCGTATATTACCTTTCAGTAAACTACCGTCCGGTTGTAAAGGAAAGCGTTGAACAAGCAACTGTTAAGGCAATGTCCCCTGACATGCTTTTAATTATGGTCTATAACATGTCGGATGCAATTACTATCCTTTGTAGGAGCAATGGTAAAGCTCACCCTATAGTTTTTCGGTCTGGCACAAGGTCCTGTCTTTGACCATACTATGCAACCACCGTTCTTACGGTTGACACCCAATTTGGTTCAGGTGACCTAATGAATTCCAGGTGAATTCCTAGGATTTTACGTTCAATGGTAATGAACGCATTGAAAATGGATTTTCAAAAAATAAATCGGTTTGTAATTTGATCAAAATATTTTCTCGTTCAAGCTCGAGTTTAGATATCATCGAATTTCATGAGTTTGTAATTCTCAATCTTTAAGATCAATCTCTAGGATTGAGTAATATCAGGCTTATAAGCTGATTTTTGATCTTTTAAGGAGATTATCCTTTCTGGGGATCTGATTCATTAGTCTTATCAAGCTAATTTGCACGGCGTCCTCCCCATTTTACGAGACAGATCCTCTCATGGTTAGGATAAGTCTGACCACTTGGCGACCCTGTTTGATGCTGAGGTCCGTGGATTTCCTGCTGATTTTAGAGATGACTTTTCTAGATTTTTTGTCAACCTACAGCTGGTCTGGACGACAACTTCATGACCTAAATCAAGAAACGCGTTTCTTTTTCGGAAGACTTTAATTCCTTTTAATGATGGAATTGATTCATCGTGTAGATCCATCTTTCTTTCAAATATATTACAGTAAATTGGGTAAAACTGTTTAGATTAGTCCAAAGCAAAAGTATCTTCAGTTATTTGTACAAAAATAGGTGATATATGTTTTAAATAATTTGATAAATTTTCCCACACTTGGCTTTTATTTTCTTTTATTTGCCTTTTTATTGTCCTCTATTCCATTTTAAATGAATTCTAACATTTTAGGTTGTTTCTCAATTTATGTCCTTTCCGAGGTAACAATAATTTCGGTGTTAACACCTAGTTTTATCGTTCATAAATATGTATAAACATGATTTTGAGTTCATTTAATTGAAAATTTTGAAAAATTTTACTAGAATTGGGTAGTCAGTATATAAGACTAGGGCTGTTCTTTATTATCAGAGAGCACTAGATTCTAATACAACTACTGCGTTACTAGTATTTTTAATGGTAACCAAGTGTATAAGGTAAAAATTTTAAAAATCCGAAAGAATTTAACCCCTTCCCACACTTAAGATCTTGCAATGCCCTCATTTGCAAGAAATCAGTAACAATTTAAATTATTGAGGGTGATTAGCGTAGAAAAATGATTAAATTTTACCAAAGTTTCTAAACATATTGGCGTTTGTTTTAAAAGCAAAGATTTTTAGTTTTTTTATTATTATTTTTGGCATACTTTAATTCAATAAGATTCAAAATAATGATAATAAAATTTCTCGTCCCTCCCTCGGGTAAAGCAATTTCGGTTCAACGACCTAGTTTTCAACTCACGACGAATTTTAAATATCAAATTTTTAACTTAATGAAATAAAGTAAATTTTTGTTTTTAAATTCACACCAAACTTAAATTTAAAATGCATAAAATTTCATATTAATATTATTAATATTTTTGTACATTAATTTTACAAACTTATATTAAAAATATTAATTTTTTTTAAAATACTTAAAAACTTAAATATATTGATTTTAAAAGGTTTAAAATATCAATTTAATATTTATATATTAATTTTAAAAACAAGGTAAAAATTAAAATTAAAAATCTTTTTGGTCTTTTATCCCACTTTAATCAATCAAATATTATCAAAAATATACGCCCCTCTTTTCGGTAAAGTAATTTCGGTTATATTACCTAGTTTTACTCCTGACGAATTTTTGAAATATTTTGGGTTGATTGATTAAAGATATTTATACCTTAAGAATAAACGGTAAATTTCGCAGTGATGTAATAAATTTTTGTATGATATCAATAATTTCGGTTACGCATACCTTATTTTATTGAATACCAATTTAATACTTTATAGCGAATGATTCAGCGTTTATTATCAAAAGGTTAAAAGCAATAAAATAAAAATAAAAACTGTACATACTTACCTGTAAGATAGAATTCTCAGTGACCAGCTTTAGCCCACTCATAAGATAGTCGGACTAATTGGTTTTCCATAGCTACATAGGCATAACCTCGAGCATTCAACGATTTTTCTTCGAAACATATGAACGGTCCTTCTCTGCATAAAGTAACAAATTCGGTATTTGAATATGTTTGATTCGTCGAGCATTTTCCTTCGTGTGACCATTTTCCGCATTTGTGACATCTTTTAAGGTGTCGTGCTCTTCTTTTCTCTGCGGATTTTGATTTTCCTTTACCAAAATGTAACTTATTATTTTCGTTCCTGGATTCTTTTCTTACTCCGTCTAATTTACCTCTGATTAATGATACCAATTCACTTGGAAGGGCGTCATTATTTCGTTTAGTGATTAAAGCATGTAGCATTAGACCATGGTTTAGTTCACAGGATGTCTTCATCTCGTAAAACCTAAAAAAATAAAAATTCAGAATGGGGGGAGAAGACTAGTTCTTTAGGGTCTGCTAGGGAAAGACCATTCGGATTCCATTCTTGAGAACTACATGAAAACAGAATATCTAACTCTAACAGAAATACATATTATCCTTAAAAGACTTGATTCTCCCCACACTTAGTTAGCTGTGGTGTTGAAATTGTGATTAACTTCGTTGTCAACTTCCATCGGACCATGTATGTAATGTTTAGCTCTGTGACCATTAACTTTAAATTCAATCCCATTTGAATTTATTAATTCTACTGTTCCGTACGGGAAAACTCTTTTGACTATAAATGGTCCAGACCATCTTGATTTCAATTTTCCAGGAAATAGCTTGAATCGTGAATTGAAAAGAAGAACTCTGTCTCCTTCTTTAAATTCTTTTGAACTTCTGATTCTTTTATCATGCCATTTCTTCATTCTTTCTTTATAGATTAACGAATTTTCGTATGCTTCATGTCTTAATTCTTCTAATTCTTTTAGTTGACTTAATCGTAGACGTCCAGCTTCATGTAAATCAAGATTACATGTCTTCAAAGCCCAAAATGCTTTGTGTTCAATTTCTACTGGAAGATGACATGCTTTTCCGTAAACAAGTTTAAAAGGTGTGGTTCCAATTGGAGTTTTGTAGGCTGTTCTAAAAGCCCAGAGTGCATCCTCCAATTTCAGGGACCATTCCTTCGGATTTGATCCTACGGTTTTCTCTAGAATACGTTTTAATGCTCGGTTGGTATTTTCAACTTGTCCACTTGTCTGTGGATGATAAGCAGTGGAGATTTTATGAGTTACTCCATATCTTTTGAGAACTTTCTCAAGTTGATTATTACAAAAATGAGTACCCCGATCACTTATTAAAGCTTTCGGTGTTCCAAACCTTGCAAAAAGACGTTTTAAAAAGTTGACTACAACTCGTGCATCGTTAGTTTGGAGAGCTTGTACTTCCGCCCATTTAGATACATAATCAATAGCAACGAGAATGTAGAGATTATTATGAGATTTTGGAAATAGACCCATAAAGTCAATACCCCAAATGTCAAATACTTCACATACTTGAATGACATTTTGTGGCATTTCATCACGTTAACTTATTTTTCCGGCCCTTTGACATGCATCACAGGATTTGCAAAGCAGGTGTGCGTCTTTGTAAATTGTAGGCCAATAGAATCCAACATCGTAAACTTTTCTTGCTGTGAGTTGAGGCCCATAATGCCCTCCTGTTAGTCCTGTGTGACAATGGTTTAATATTTGACTGGCTTCATCTCCGAATACACATCGGCGTATTATTCCATCGGGACAACTTTTAAACAAATGTGGATCTTTCCAGAAATAGTGTTTTATATCACTAAAGAATTTCTTTCGTTTTTGGTACGACAACCCTTTTTCAAGGAATCCACATACTAAGTAGTTTGCATAGTCTGCAAACCATGGAATTTCATTATAATCTATCTTTAATAGATATTCATCAGGAAAGTTGTCTTGTATGACCGATTCATTTAGAACTTCTAATTCGGGATTTTCAAGACGAGAAAGATGATCAGCTGCTAGATGTTCTGCTCCCTTTTTATCTCGAATTTCAATATCGAACTCTTGTAAGAGCAAGATCCAACGAATTAATTGTGGCTTGGCATCTTGTTTCGAAAATAGGTAGCTAAGAGCAGAATGGTCGGTATAGACCACCGTTTTAGCTAGAACGAGATATGAACGAAATTTGTCTAAAGCAAAGACAATAGCAAGGAGTTCTTTTTCAGTAGTTGTATAGTTTGTTTGTGCTCCTTGTAACGTCTTACTAGCATAATATATAGGTTGAAATCGTTTTTCAATCCTTTGTCCTAAAACGGCTCCCATTGCAAAAACACTTGCATCACACATAAGTTCAAACGGTAGATTCTAATTTGGAGTTATCATGATCGGCGCATTAGTGAGTTTTTCTTTAAGAATATTAAAAGATTTGATGCATTCATCTGAAAAGATGAATGGAGCATCCTTTTCTAGGAGTTTATTCATAGGAGTGGCAATTTTAGAAAAATATTTTATGAAACGTCGGTAAAAACCGGCATGCCCTAGAAAACTCCTAACTCCTCTAACATTGGTGGGATGTGGAAGTTTAGCAATTACATCTACTTTAGCTCTATCCACTTCAATTCCTTCTATTGAAATTTTATGACCAAGAACGATGCCTTCTTTAACCATGAAATGGCATTTCTCCCAATTAAGTACTAGATTTGATTGTTCGCATCTAATAAGCATTCGTTCAAGATTAACTAGACATGTTTCAAATGTATCACCGAAGACTGAAAAGTCATCCATGAAAACTTCCATGCATTCTTCTATCATGTCGTGAAAAATCGCCATCATGCACCTTTGAAAGGTTGCAGGGGCGTTGCAAAGTCCAAATGGCATGCGTTTGTAAGCAAAAGTACCATAAGGGCACGTGAATGTGGTTTTCTCTTGTGTAGTGACCCGAACTTTTCCATGTTTATATATATTAATTGAGATTGATATTTACATGATTAAATGTTTCCAACATGTTAAGCAATCAAACTTGTTAAGACTTGATTAATTGAAATATGTTTCATATAGACAATTGACCACCCAAGTTGACCGGCGATTCACGAACGTTAAAACTTGTAAAAACGACATGAAGATATATATATGGATATACATATGGTTAACATGAGATTATGATAATTAAGTATCTCCATAAGTATATTAACAATGAGTTATATACATATAAACAAGACTACTAACTTAAGGATTTCGAAACGAGACATATATGTAACGATTATCATTGTAACGACATTTAAATGTATATATATCATATTAAGATATATTAATATATCATAATATCATGATAATATAATAATTTAACATCTCATTAGATATAATAAACAATGGGTTAACAACATTAATTGAGATCGTTAACTTAAAGGTTTCAAAACAACACTTACATGTAACGACTAACGATGACTTAACGACTCAGTTAAAATGTATATACATGTAGTGTATTTAGATGTATTAAAATACTTTTGGAAGACTTCAAGACATATATCAAAACACTCATACTTAACGAAAATGGTTACAGTTACTTTTTCATTCTTTTCTTTCATCAAGAATTCTAGTCGTATTCTTACCCGTATTATACACAGCTTCAAAACGTACTTACTATAAGTATATACCAATAGCAACTAGCATGGGATTCCACTCTTGATTATGTCATGTATGACTAATCAATTTTAACTTCTACCATGAGCTAGTCAACTAACTAGAACTCCTTTTAACCCCACTCACCACTCACCAATTACCACTCATCATTCACTCCATTTCACTTCCAATTCTCTTTCTAATTCTCTCTCAACACACACACACTATTATGAACGTATTTTTTCAGTAGTTAATCATCATCTTCATCAAAAATCACTTCAAGAATCAAGCTATAATCATCATAGGAAGAACACTTCAAGAACACTTCAAAAATCCCTTCAAGTTTACTAATTTACTTCCAAGCTTTCTAATCCATTCCAAGTAATCATCTAAGATCAAGAAACCTTTGTTATATACAGTAGGTTATCTTTCTTATTCAAGGTAATATTCATATTCAAACTTTGATTCAATTTCTATAACTATAAACTATCTTAATTCGAGTAAAAATCTTACTTGAACTTGTTTTTGTGTCATGATCCTACTTCAAGAACTTTCAAGCCATCCAAGATCCTTTGAAGCTAGATCATTTCTTGTCACTTCCAGTAGGTTTACCTACTAAACTTGAGGTAGTAATGATGTTCATAACATCATTCAATTCATATATATAAAACTATCTTATTCGAAGGTTTAAACTCGTAATCACTAGAACATAGTTTAGTTAATTCTAAACTTGTTCGCAAACAAAAGTTAATCCTTCTAACTTGACTTTTAAAATTAACTACACACATGTTCTATATCTATATTATATGCTAACTTAATGATTTAAAACCTGGAAACACGAAAAACACCGTAAAACCGGATTTACGCCGTCGTAGTAACACCGCGGGCTGTTTTGGGTTAGTTAATTAAAAACTATGATAAACTTTGATTTAAAAGTTGTTATTCTGAGAAAATGATTTTTATTATGAACATGAAACTATATCCAAAAATTATGGTTAAACTCAAAGTGTAAGTATGTTTTCTAAAATGGTCATCTAGACGTCGTTCTTTCGACTGAAATGACTACCTTTACAAAAATGACTTGTAACTTATTTTTCCGACTATAAACCTATACTTTTCTGTTTAGATTCATAAAATAGAGTTCAATATGAAACCATAGCAATTTGATTCACTCAAAACGGATTTAAAATGAAGAAGTTATGGGTAAAACAAGATTGGATAGTTTTTCTCATTTTAGTTACGTGAAAATTGGTAACAAATCTATTCCAACCATAACTTAATCAACTTGTATTGTATATTATGTAATCTTGAGATACCATAGACACGTATACAATGTTTTGACCTATCATGTCGACACATCTATATATATTTCGAAACAACCATAGACACTCTATATGTGAATGTTGGAGTTAGCTATACAGGGTTGAGGTTGATTCCAAAATATATATAGTTTGAGTTTTGATCAATACTGAGATACGTATACACTGGGTCGTGGATTGATTCAAGATAATATTTATCGATTTATTTCTGTACATCTAACTGTGGACAACTAGTTGTAGGTTACTAACGAGGACAGCTGACTTAATAAACTTAAAACATCAAAATATATTAAAAGTGTTGTAAATGTTATAATTCAGTAGGCTTATAACTACCTTTAGTGGCCTACTTCTTGACTGTAGACTAATAAGTATATAGAGAGAATATGAGAGAATATGAGAGAATATATATTTTAGTGTGTCTTTTATAAACTCATAACACACATATTTATACTCAAAAAATCTACTATACAATATCTATAATAATAATAAAATTAACATCCAATTTAACTTTTATAACACTCCCCCTTGGATGACAATTTTATTAGAGAATAACTAGTACTGCCTCGTTAAAAACCTTGCTAAAGAAAACCCGTTGGGATAAAACTTTAGCTAAGGGAAAAAGAGTGCAGCATAGAGTTGACTCCCCCTCAAGTAGGCAACGCCTGATTTGTTACATCTTCTGAACATGCCTCATGCCAATATTATGAATGTGTGTTCTGAAAATAGCAGTTGGAAGTGCTTTGGTGAAAAAGGTCAGCAGAGTTTTTGCTGGACTGAACATATCTCATTTCAATCTGATTGTCCTTAATGAGATTTTGAGTGTATGAGAAGAATCTAGGAGGTATGTGTTTTGTTCGGTCACTTTTGATATACCCTTCTTTCATCTGTGTTATGCAAGCTACATTATCTTGATAGATAGTTGTTGGAATTTTATCGCGTTATAGTCCACAAGAATCAGTAATGAGTTGTGTCATTGATCTCAACCAAAAACATTCCCGAGTAGCTTCACGTAATGCAATCACTTCGGCATGATTTGATGATGTTGCAACAAGTGTTTGTTTTTGAGAACGCCATGATATTGCGGTACCTCCATTTAGGAATACATATCCATTTTGAGATTTAGCTTTATGTGGATCAGATAAATAACCTGCATCTGCATAACCAACCAAATCTTGTTTCGATTCGTTAGAATAAAATAATCCTAAATCAGTAGTTCCTCGAAGGTATCGAAATATGTGTTTGATCCCATTCCAGTGTCTTTTGGTAGGAGCTGAGCTGAACCTTGCCAACAAATTAACTGCAAAAGAAATGTCAGGTCTTGTACAATTTGTAAGATACATAAGAGCTCCAATTGCACTAAGATATGGTACTTCTGGTCCTAGGATATCTTCATGATCTTCACAGGGACGAAATGGATCAGTGTCAACATTAAGTGATCTAATAACCATAGGAGTACTTAATGGTTTTGCATTGTCCATATTAAAACGTTTTAAAATCTTTTCAGTATATGTTGTTTGATGTACAAGTAAACCATTAGGCATATGTTCAATTTGTAAACCAAGGCAATACTTGGTTTTTCCGAGATCTTTCATTTCAAATTCTTTCTTTAGAAGTTGAATGGCTTCATGGATCTCTTTATTTGTACCTATGATATTAAGATCATCAACATAAACAGCTATGATCACATATCCGGATGTTGTTTTCTTAATGAAAACACATGGGCAAATAAGATTATTGGTATACCCTTTGCTTATCAAGTAATCACTTAATCGTTTATACCACATGCGACCCAATTGTTTCAACCCATATAAAGACCTTTGTAACTTGATTGAGTACATTTCTTTGGGTTTTGCATTGGTTGCTTCTGATACCTTAAATCCTTC
This sequence comes from Rutidosis leptorrhynchoides, assembly GCF_046630445.1. NCBI lineage: Eukaryota > Viridiplantae > Streptophyta > Magnoliopsida > Asterales > Asteraceae > Rutidosis > Rutidosis leptorrhynchoides. Next base: position 629,007,669 of record NC_092333.1, read on the forward strand.
AGGTATCTTCATATATATATCACTATCAAGTGATCCATAAAGATAAGCAGTCACAACATCCATGAGATGCATTTCTAAATTTTTAGAAACTGCCAGGCTGATTAAGTATCTAAAAGTAATTGCATCCATAACATGAGAATAAGTTTCCTCATAATCAATTCCTGGTCTTTGAGAAAAACCTTGAGCTACAAGTCTAGCTTTATACCTTGTAACTTCATTTTTCTCATTTCTTTTTCGCACAAAAACCCATCTATATCCCACAGGTTTCACATCTTTAGGTGTGAGAATGATAGATCCGAAAACTTTTCTTTTATTGAGCGATTCAAATTCAGCTCGTATTGCTCCTTTCCAATGATCCCAATCATGTCTATTTTGACATTCTATGACAGATTTTGGTTCTGGATCATCATCATCATCATTCATGATGTCATATGCAACATTATATGAAAATATCTCATCAAGATTTTTCATTTCATTTCGGTTCCATAATATTTTTGAATGTGCATAATTGTTTGAAAATTCCGTATTGACATCATCAATCTCCTCTGCAGAAGGAGTATTGATTTGTAGTTCTTCTTGAACACTTTCTTTTACCTCATTATCAGCTGATTTTCTTTTTCGAGGATTTTTATCTTTGGAACCAATTGGTCTTCCACGTTTCTGGCGTGACAAAGACTCAAGAATGACATTATTGCCAGTTTTTGGAATTTCAATTCGAGCTGGAGCATTTGCTGCTGGTATATATGATTTAGTCACTCTTTTTGTATCTGTAAATGCATCAGGCAATTTATTCGCAAGTTCTTGCATATGCATTATTTTTTGAACTTCGGTCTCGCATTCTTTTGTGCGAGGATCAAGATACATTAATTGAGGTTCACACCATGAAACATCATTTTCTTTATTTTTTATTTCTCCCCCTAATCTAGGGAATAATGTTTCATTAAAGTGACAATCAGCAAAACGTGCTGTAAAAACATCACCCGTCATGGGTTCAATATATCTTATTATTGAAGATGTTTCATATCCAACATATATTCCCATCCTTCTTTGAGGACCCATTTTAGTGCGTTGTGGTGGTGCGATAGGGACATAAACCGCACAACCAAATGTTCTAAGATAGAAAATATTTGGCTATCGACCAAAATTAAGTTGGTAATGGAGAATATTTATGACTTGCACTTGGTTTAATGCGAATTAATGTCGCATCATGTAAATTTACATGTCCCCATATAAATATTGAGAGTTTTGTACTCATTTCCAATTGTCTAGTTATTAGCTGCAAGCGTTTATCTATTGATTCAGCTAAACCAATTTTTGTGTATGCACATGAGCAACTGGATGTTCAACAACAATTTCTGTAGACATATAATAATCATTAAATGCTTGAGATGTTAACTCACCAGCATTATAAAGTCTCATCCTTTTTAATGGTGTAATCAGAATAATGTGTTCTTAATTTAATAATTTGTGCAAGAAACTTTGCAAATGCCATATTACGGCTTGATAACACACAAACATGAGACCATGCGTTAGATGCGTCTATTAGAAAAATGGTCCACATGATGGATGAATTGGTCCATATATATCCCCTTGAATTCTTTCAAGAAACATTGGTGTTTATTTCTCAATGTGCTTTTCATTAATCGCCATATGTGTTTTTCGTTAATCACTATATGTGCTTTTCATTAATCACTATATGTGCTTTTCATTAATCACCATATGTGATTTTCATTAATCACCATATGTGATTTTCATTAATCACCATATGTGCTTTTCATCATATATCATTTTCACCATATGCGCTTTTAATCATATGTGCTGCGCTTTTCGTCATATGCACTTTTCATTATATGCGCTTTTAATTATATGCGCTGTGCTTTTCATCATATGAGTTTTTTATCATATGCGCTTTTTATCATATGCGCTTTTCGGTGCTACATAGATATTTCTCATTTTTGATTATCATTGACTGATAATCATATCCATTATGATATATATCAGAGAAGCTTAACAAATTTCTCTTTGATTTGGGAGAAAACAAGACATTGTTTACCAAAAAATTCGTACCATTTGGTAATATGAAATTTTGCCTTTTTCGTTCCTTATATCAAGTTTGCAAGAGCTGATATAGTATTTATAATTCCTTCATTTGATTTAAATCAATGAAATATTTCGTAGATTTGATCATAGTGTGTATGTTACTACTACCTGCAATACACAGGTCTTTACCATTTAATTGATATTGTATTTCAGCAGGATTCATACTAAAACTTCAAATAAGATAAGCAAATAATGAGTTATATTTCAGCAAGATAATCAAATTATATTACCTGCAAACAAGTTATAATCTGAAGTACATAAAAGATAACACTTAATAAAACATATGCGTTATGGTCTAAAACCATTTATTTATGAGTGATACATAAAAAACTAGGCATCTTAGAAAATTCAAACCATTCAAGTCTCAAGGTAGCTCAGGGTTAATTTAATCAAGATTTGTCAATAGATTCACTCTCGTTTTCTTTTCTTTTAGGACTTATTTGTAGAGCTAAACAAGATGTTCATGTATTCAAGAAATACTAGACTGATGATCCACGTTACCAGATCATTAATAAGAATCTCCGGAATTCTTATAAGAGCGTCTACTAATATCTTTAATTTTATTCTTTCATGGATCACCGTTATTTTTTTTTTTTTTTTGATAATTAATATCGTATCTATCTTTGAGTATTTTCCATAATACACTTGGATTTTCGATCATATAATATGTAGATTCTAAGGACTCGTCAATATGTTTGCTAAGAAAAATACTTACTATTGTTTTCTCTTGTTCGGAATAATTGTTATTTTCATTCAGGGTTTCTAAAATACCGTTTGATTCGAGATGTTTTTCTACATTCATAACCCATGTTAAGTAGTTGTTCCCACTTGTTCTAAATGAGCAAATTTAAGCCTTTTCAAATTCGACATTTTCTATTATCAAAAGGATGAATAACATAAATCATAATCATAATCAACTTCTATTCATAGACAAATAATAAAATGAAATTAGAATCATTTTAAATTCATAAGTAGCAAACAACAGAATAATGGTATGATTTCAAATAATAAAACTACAAGGGCATGATAGAATATAGGTTCACCCGGTGGTATATTAGCAACAATGATGATAGTTAATATGACCAATACAATAGGAAAAATCATCCTTGTGTGAATCATTTTTACAAAAACTTTTTGAGAGTAGTAATCTGAAAAATGAAGATTGATTTGTGAAAATGTGAAAACGGAGATGTTTATTTTATATTTGAAAAATATAGTTGTTATAACGTCGTCAGTTGACTTTAACAACCGTTATGTATATATGACCGTTGTAACGTCGTTAGTTGACGTTAACGAATAAAGTCACTATATCAAAACGCGTATGAGTAATATAAAGGACAAGATTTTTTTTTCTTATTTTAACTTTTAAGATTTACTTTTAATAAAAATACAAACTACTTTTTCTTATTTTAACTTTTAAGATTTACTTTTAATAAAAATACAAACTACTTTTTCTTATTTTAGCTTTTAAGATTTACTTTTAATAAAAATACAAACTACTTTTTCTTATTTTAACTTTTAAGATTTACTTTTAATAAAAATACAAGCTACTTTTCTTATTTTAACTTTTAAGATTTACTTTTAATAAAAATACAAACTACTTTTTCTTATTTTAACTTTTAAGATTATAAATTTAAGAATAAACATTAGTATGCATAAAATAAATAATGATTAATTGCATAAGTAATCATAAATGTTAGATAACATATAAAGACCTCATCGTATTCGTATTGATCGGAATTAATCTCGACCCATGGTACCGTGTTGTCAAATGACGTGTTGCGTACATAAAGTACCGTGTTGTCAAATGACGTGTTGCGTACAATCATGAGGTCTTATTAACATAAATATAAATGTTAGTGAAGTTAATAAGAGTTAGATTACAGAAAATATAATTCCGGCGGTATAACCGACCATATATAACTTAAATAACATAAATATAAATGTTAGTGAAGTTAATAAAAGTTAGATTACAGAAATATAATTCAGGCGGTATAACCGACCATATATAACTTAAATAACATAAATATAAATGTTAGTGAAGTTAATAAAAGTTAGATTACAGAAATATAATTCAGGCGGTATAACCGACCATATATAACATAAATATAAATGTTAGTGAAGTTAATAAAAGTTAGATAATTTCTTACCTTGATTAGTGACGTGCGCTTGCTTAGATAAACCTTGATTATACAGAGCACTTCGTGCTGATAACGTGTTATAATTCAGTAGGCTTATAACTACCTTTAGTGGCCTAGTTCTTGACTGTAGACTAATAAGTATATAGAGAGAATATGAGAGAATATGAGAGAATATGAGAGAATATGAGAGAATATATATTTTAGTGTGTCTTTTATAAACTCATAACACACATATTTATACTCAAAAAATCTACTATACAATATCTATAATAATAATAAAATTAACATCCAATTTAACTTTTATAACAGTAAATATATTTTAAACATACTTTGATATATATGTATATATTGTTATAGGTTCGTGAATCAACCAGTGGCCAAGTCTTACTTCCCGACGAAGTAAAAATCTGTGAAAGTGAGTTATAGTCCCACTTTTAAAATCTAATATTTTTGGGATGAGAATACATGCAGGTTTTATAAATGATTTACAAAATAGACACAAGTACGTGAAACTACATTCTATGGTTGAATTATCGAAATCGAATATGCCCCTTTTTATTAAGTCTGGTAATCTAAGAATTAGGGAACAGACACCCTAATTGACGCGAATCCAAAAGATAGATCTATTGGGCCTAACAAACCCCATCCAAAGTACCGGATGCTTTAGTACTTCGAAATTTATATCATATCCGAAGGGTGTCCCGGAATGATGGGGATATTCTTATATATATGCATCTTGTTAATGTCGGTTACCAGGTGTTCACCATATGAATGATTTTTATCTCTATGTATGGGATGTGTATTGAAATATGAAATCTTGTGGTCTATTGTTACGATATGATATATATAGGTTAAACCTATAACTCACCAACATTTTTGTTGACGTTTAAAGCATGTTTATTCTCAGGTGAATACTAAGAGCTTCCACTGTTGCATACTAAAATAAGGACAAGATTTGGAGTCCATGTTTGTATGATATTGTGTAAAAACTGCATTCAAGAAACTGATTTCGATGTAACATATTTGTATTGTAAACCATTATGTAATGGTCGTGTGTAAACAGGATATTTTAGATTATCATTATTTGATAATCTACGTAAAGCTTTTTAAACCTTTATTTATGAAATAAAGGTTATGGTTTGTTTTAAAAATGAATGCAGTCTTTGAAAAACGTCTCATATAGAGGTCAAAACCTCGCAACGAAATCAATTAATATGGAACGTTTTTAATCAATAAGAACGGGACATTTCAGTTGGTATCCGAGCGTTGGTCTTAGAGAACCAGAAAATTTGCATTAGTGTGTCTTATCGAGTTTGTTAGGATGCATTAGTGAGTCTGGACTTCGACCGTGTTTTCTTTAAAAATGATTGCTTAACATTTTTGTTGGAAACTATATATTTTTAACATATGAATATTATGTGATATATTAATCTCTTAACGTGTTTGATATTATGTGATAGATGTCTACCTCTAGAACAAGTTCCATTGACTCACCTAATAATAATGAAGAGTCAAATGTAAATTGGAATGATTCGTGGACTGATTCACAAGTTCCCGAAGAGGAACCGGAAGAAAAGTCGGAACCGGAAGAAGAATCGGAACCGGAAGAAGAAATAGAACCGGTGGGGGAAATAATAAAACGGTTAAGTAAAAGAGAATCCTCAACTAACCGACCAAGGTTAATTATGGTCAATGGTGTTTTCGCCAAGGAAGCAAAATATTGGGAGGATTACCAATTCTCCGATGAATCGGATTCCGACGAGAATTCCGATGATGTTATAGAAATTACCCCAACTGAATTTAAAAAGGCAAAAGAAAATAATAAGGGAAAGGGCATAAAAATAGAAAAATCTAATTCCAACCCCGATGAACTTTATATGTATCGTCAACCCCCGAAGTCCTTAAGTTGTAACAATGACCCGGGAACCTCTAAACCACCAGGTTTTTCTAAACCAATGTGGACAACAACGGCTCGTATTAGGGGAACATCATATATCCCTAGAAACTTGGCAAAACGAACCAAAACCGAACAAGAAGAAACGAGCGAGTCGGAATAAGATAGTTGTATTCGTGTGGTGTAATATATGTAATATAGTGTGCTTATGCTTTATGATATATGTAAAAATTGCTTGTATTAATAAGTATTTTTTTTTATGAATCTAACTCTTGTCTATTTTACAGTATAAAAACACAAAATGGATAGATAACCCAATATTTTAAGAGACCTACCCAGAGACATGATTGATGAAATCTTGTCTAGAGTCGGTCAGAATTCCTCGGCACAACTATTTAAGGCGAGATCAGTTTGTAAGACATTCGAAGAACGTTCCAAGAATGCCTTGGTTTATAAAAGGCTTTCGTTCGAAAGATGGGGGATATCACATTGGGAAATCCATAAGTTACGATATGTTTACTTTGACGCATATATTGCGGGGAACCCAAATGCTATTTTACGCAACGGGTTAAGAAATTATTTTGACTCAGTATATCCGAATATAGGACTTCGTGATTTAGAAAAAGCAGCTAACATGCAACATAAAGAAGCATGTTATGCTTACAGGTTAGTAATGTTCGCTTCTCACCAAAGTGAGAACAAGAACATCGGGCTACAACTATTAAACAAAACGTTCCCACAAGTGACGGAGTCGGTAATTGGGGTAAGAAATGAGGTTTTTAGGTTATTACGAGACTGTTGGTCATTACGTAACCCTCGTCCCTTTGACGACGTTACAACACGTTGTCTTATCAACGGCCATAACGGTAATGTTCCACAAGACCAAGGATGGGAAGTAGTCCTAGTAAAACCAGAATGCATGACTTGTTTCTGGACGTATGAATTACGTGTCTTTATTGCCTTTGCTGAACGACTTGTGTACTAGCTAGAATTATCTTCACAACTATCTTGTATCAAAGTTATTGTGTGCTATATTTCATGCTTTATGTAAAATAAGTGGTATTGTAAGTTTGTAAAATATTGTATAAAAGTTTGAACGCGAAATATTATTACAATCAGTTTTTCATATAGAATTGTAGTAGTTGAATTGTATATTAGCTACTAAGTATGAACTTAACGGGTAGGTACTACCCGAATTTAAACTTATAAAACGCTAATATGAAGAAAAAGCTTTTATAAATGAGTTCATATTATGCTACGAAATACTATTAACTACTCTTAATATTCTGTATGATTAACTTGTTCCATTTGACTATTTTGAAGGAAATGGCACCGACTACTCGACACACCGTGAATATGAATGAAGAGGAATTCCGTACTTTTCTAGCTTCAAACATAGCCGCAGTACAGGCTGCGCTACATACCAACAATAACCTTGGATCTGGCAGTAGAGGAAATCGTGTAGGATGCACCTACAAAGAATTCACTGCCTGCAAACCTTTGGAATTTGATGGAACCGAAGGACCGATCAGATTGAAACAGTGGACCGAGAAGGTCGAATCGGTTTTTGCCATAAGTAAGTGTACTGAAGAGGACAAAGTGAAGTACGCTACGCATACCTTCATAGGTTCTGCGTTAACATGGTGGAATACCTATCTAGAGCAAGTGGGACAAGATGATGCGTACGCACTACCGTGGTCAGCATTCAAGCACTTGATGAACGAGAAGTACCGTCCCAGAACCGAGGTCAATAAGCTCAAGACAGAACTTAGAGGGTTACGAACCCAAGGATTTGATATTACCACATACGAAAGATGATTCACAGAATTGTGCCTATTGTGTCCGGGAGCATTCGAAGATGAGGAAGAGAAGATCGACGCGTTTGTGAAAGGATTACCGGAAAGAATCCAAGAAGATATAAGTTCACACGAGCCCGCCTCCATACAACAGGCATGTAGAATGGCTCACAAACTAGTGAACCAGATTGAAGAAAGAATTAAAGAACAGACTGCTGAAGAGGCCAATGTGAAGCAAGTCAAAAGAAAGTAGGAGGAAAACGGTGATAAGAATCACCAATACAACAACAACAGCAATTACAACAATAATCGCAACAATTATCCCAACAATCGCAACATCAATCGCAACTATAACAAACGGCCCAACAATAACAACAACAACAACAGCAACTACAACAATCATCCCAACAACAATAATAACCGCAACAACAACAACAATCAGAAGCAGCTATGCCAAAGGTGTGAAAAGTATCACTCGGGGTTCTGCACCAAATTTTGCAACAAGTGTAAAAGAAATGGTCATAGCGCGGCGAAGTGTGAGGTCTACGGACCAGGGGTTAATAGAACGAAAGGAACAAATGGTGTCGAAACGAGTAATGGCGGAGCAAGTAGTGTCGGAGCAAGTTATGCCAATGTAGTTTGTTATAAATGTGGAAAACCGGGCCACATTATTAGAAATTGCCCGAACCAGGAGAACACGAATGGACAAGGCCGCGGAAGAGTTTTCAATATTAATGCGGCAGAGGCACAGGATGACCCGGAGCTTGTTACGGGTACGTTTCTTATTGACAATAAATCTGCTTACGTTTTATTTGATTCGGGTGCGGATAGAAGCTATATGAGTAGAGATTTTTGTGCTAAATTAAGTTGTCCATTGACGCCTTTGGATAGTAAATTTTTACTCGAATTAGCAAATGGTAAATTAATTTCAGCAGATAATATATGTCGGAATCGAGAAATTAAACTGGTTAGCGAAACATTTAAGATTGATTTGATACCAGTAGAGTTAGGGAGTTTTGATGTGATAATCGGTATGGACTGGTTGAAAGAAGTGAAAGCAGAGATCGTTTATTACAAAAATGCAATTCGCATTATACGAGAAAAAGGAAAACCCTTAATGGTGTACGGAGAAAAGGGCAACACGAAGCTACATATTATTAGTAATTTGAAGGCACAAAAACTAATAAGAGAAGGTTGCTATGCTGTTCTAGCACACGTCGAGAAAGTACAAACTGAAGAAAAGAGCATCAATGATGTTCCCATTGCAAAAGAATTTCCCGATGTATTTCCGAAAGAATTACCGGGATTACCCCCACAGCGATCCGTTGAATTTCAAATAGATCTTGTACCAGGAGCTGCACCAATAGCTCGTGCTCCTTACAGACACGCACCCAGCGAGATGAAAGAACTGCAAAGCCAATTACAAGAACTTTTAGAGCGTGGTTTCATTCGACCAAGCACATCACCGTGGGGAGCTCCTGTTTTGTTTGTCAAGAAGAAAGATGGTACATTCAGGTTGTGTATCGACTATCAAGAGTTGAACAAACTTACCATCAAGAACCGCTACCCACTACCGAGAATCGACGACTTATTTAATCAACTACAAGGTTCGTCTGTTTATTCAAAGATTGACTTACGTTCCGGGTATCATCAAATGTGGGTGAAAGAAGATGATATTCCAAAGACTGTAAACCATTATGTAATGTTCGTGTGTTAACAGGATATTTTAGATTATCATTATTTGATAATCTACGTAAAGCTTTTTAAACCTTTATTTATGAAATAAAGGTTATGGTTTGTTTTAAAAATGAATGCAGTCTTTGAAAAACGTCTCATATAGAGGTCAAAACCTCGCAGCGAAATCAATTATTATGGAACGTTTTTAATCAATAAGAACGGGACATTTCTGTTGGTATCCGAGCGTTGGTCTTAGAGAACCAGAAAATTTGCATTAGTGTGTCTTATCGAGTTTGTTAGGATGCATTAGTGAGTCTGGACTTCGACTGTGTTTTCTTTAAAAATGATTGCTTAACATTTTTGTTGGAAACTATATATTTTTAACATATGAATATTATGTGATATATTAATCTCTTAACGTGTTTGATATTATGTGATAGATGTCTACCTCTAGAACAAGTCCCATTGACTCACCTAATAATAATGAAGAGTCAAATGTAAATTGGAATGATTCGTGGACTGATTCACAAGTTCCCGAAGAGGAACCGGAAGAAGAGTCGGAACCGGAAGAAGAATCGGAACCGGAAGAAGAATCGGAACCGGAAGAAGAAATAGAACCGGTGGGGGAAATAATAAAACGGTTAAGTAAAAGAGAATCCTCAACTAACCGACCAAGGTTAATTATGGTCAATGGTGTTTTCGCCAAGGAAGCAAAATATTGGGAGGATTACCAATTCTCCGATGAATCGGATTCCGATGAGAATTCCGATGATGTTATAGAAATTACCCCAACTGAATTTAAAAAGGCAAAAGAAAATAATAAGGGAAAGGGCATAAAAATAGAGAAATCTAATTCCAACCCCGATGAACTTTATATGTATCGTCAACCCCCGAAGTCCTTAAGTTGTAACAATGACCCGGGAACCTCTAAACCACCAGGTTTTTCTAAACCAATGTGGACAACGACGGCTCGTATTAGGGGAACATCATATATCCCTAGAAACTTGGCAAAACGAACCAAAACCGAACAAGAAGAAACGAGCGAGTCGGAATAAGATAGTTGTATTCGTGTGGTGTAATATATGTAATATAGTGTGCTTATGCTTTATGATATATGTAAAAATTGCTTGTATTAATAAGTATTTTTTTTATGAATCTAACTCTTGTCTATTTTACAGTATAAAAACACAAAATGGATAGACAACCCAATATTTTAAGAGACCTACCCGGAGACATGATTGATGAAATCTTGTCTAGAGTCGGTCAGAATTCCCCGGCACAACTATTTAAGGCGAGATCAGTTTGTAAGACATTCGAAGAACGCTCCAAGAATGCCTTGGTTTATAAAAGGCTTTCGTTTGAAAGATGGGGGATATCACATTGGGAAATCCATAAGTTACGATGTGTTTACTTTGACGCATATATTGCGGGGAACCCAAATGCTATTTCACGCAACGGGTTAAGAAATTATTTTGACTCAGTATATCCGAATATAGGACTTCGTGATTTAGAAAAAGCAGCTAACATGCAACATAAAGAAGCATGTTATGCTTACGGGTTAGTAATGTTCGCTTCTCACCAAAGTGAGAACAAGAACATCGGGCTACCACTATTAAATAAAACGTTCCCACAAGTGACGAAGTCGGTAATTGGGGTAAGAAATGAGGTTTTTAGGTTATTACGAGACTGTTGGTCATTACGTAACCCTCGTCCCTTTGACGACGTTACAACACGCTGTCTTATCAACGGCCATAACGGTTATGTTCCACAAGACCAAGGATGGGAAGTAGTCCTAGTAAAACCAGAATGCATGACTTGTTTCTGGACGTATGAATTACGTGTCTTTATTGCCTTTGCTGAACGACTTGTGTACTAGCTAGAATTATCTTCACAACTATCTTGTATCAAAGTTATTGTGTGCTATATTTCATGCTTTATGTAAAATAAGCGGTATTATAAGTTTGTAAAATATTGTATAAAAGTTTGAACGCGAAATATTATTACAATCAGTTTTTCATATAGAATTGTAGTAGTTGAATTGTATATTAGCTACTAAGTATGAACTTAACGGGTAGGTACTACCCGAATTTAAACTTATAAAACGCTAATATGAAGAAAAAGCTTTTGTAAATGAGTTCATATTATGCTACGAAATACTATTAACTACTCTTAATATTCTGTATGATTAACTTGTTCCATTTGACTATTTTGAAGGAAATGGCACCGACTACTCGACACACCGTGAATATGAATGAAGAGGAATTCCGTACTTTTCTAGCTTCAAACATAGCCGCAGTACAGGCTGCGCTACATACCAACAATAACCTTGGATCTGGCAGTACAGGAAATCATGTAGGATGCACCTACAAAGAATTCACTGCCTGCAAACCTTTGGAATTTGATGGAACCGAAGGACCGATCAGATTGAAACAGTGGACTGAGAAGGTCGAATCGGTGTTTGCCATAAGTAAGTGTACTGAAGAGGACAAAGTGAAGTACGCTATGCATACCTTCACAGGTTCTGCATTAACATGGTGGAATACCTATCTAGAGCAAGTGGGACAAGATGATACGTACGCACTACCGTGGTCAGCATTCAAGCACTTGATGAACGAGAAGTACCGTCCCAGAACCGAGGTCAATAAGCTCAAGACAGAACTTAGAGGGTTACGAACCCAAGGATTTGATATTACCACGTACGAAAGACGATTCACAGAATTGTGCCTATTGTGTCCGGGAGCATTCGAAGATGAGGAAGAGAAGATCGACGCGTTTGTGAAAGGATTACCGGAAAGAATCCAAGAAGATATAAGTTCACACGAGCCCGCCTCCATACAACAGGCATGTAGAATGGCTCACAAACTAGTGAACCAGATTGAAGAAAGAATTAAAGAACAGACTGCTGAAGAGGCCAATGTGAAGCAAGTCAAAAAAAAGTGGGAGGAAAACGGTGATAAGAATCACCAATACAACAACAACAGCAATTACAACAATAATCGCAACAATTATCCCAACAATCGCAACATCAATCGCAACTACAACAAACGGCCCAACAACAACAACAACAACAACAACAGCAACTACAACAATCATCCCAACAACAATAATAACCGCAACAACAACAACAATCAGAAGCAGCTATGCCAAAGGTGTGAAAAGTATCACTCGGGGTTCTGCACCAAATTTTGCAACAAGTGTAAAAGAAATGGTCATAGCGCGACGAAGTGTGAGGTCTACGGACCAGGGGTTAATAGAACGAAAGGAACAAATGGTGTCGGAACGAGTAATGGCAGAGCAAGTAGTGTCGGAGCAAGTTATGCCAATGTAGTTTGTTATAAATATGGAAAACCGGGCCACATTATTAGAAATTGCCCGAACCAGGAGAACACGAATGGACAAGGCCGCGGAAGAGTTTTCAATATTAATGCGGCAGAGGCACAGGAAGACCCGGAGCTTGTTACGGGTACGTTTCTTATTGACAATAAATCTGCTTATGTTTTATTTGATTCGGGTGCGGATAGAAGCTATATGAGTAGAGATTTTTGTGCTAAATTAAGTTGTCCATTGACGCCTTTGGATAGTAAATTTTTACTCGAATTAGCAAATGGTAAATTAATTTCAGCAGATAATATATGTCGGAATCGAGAAATTAAACTGGTTAGCGAAACATTTAAGATTGATTTGATACCAGTAGAGTTAGGGAGTTTTGATGTGATAATCGGTATGGACTGGTTGAAAGAAGTGAAAGCAGAGATCGTTTGTTACAAAAATGCAATTCGCATTATACGAGAAAAAGGAAAACCCTTAATGGTGTACGGAGAAAAGGGCAACACGAAGCTACATATTATTAGTAATTTGAAGGCACAAAAACTAATAAGAAAAGGTTGCTATGCTGTTCTAGCACACGTCGAGAAAGTAAAAACTGAAGAAAAGAGCATCAATGATGTTCCCATTGCAAAAGAATTTCCCGATGTATTTTCGAAAGAATTACCGGGATTACCTCCACAGCGATCAGTTGAATTTCAAATAGATCTTGTACCAGGAGCTGCACTAATAGCTCGTGCTCCTTACAGACACGCACCCAGCGAGATGAAAGAACTGCAAAGCCAATTACAAGAACTTTTAGAGCGTGGTTTCATTCGACCAAGCACATCACCGTGGGGAGCTCCTGTTTTGTTTGTCAAGAAGAAAGATGGTACATTCAGGTTGTGTATCGACTACCGAGAGTTGAACAAACTTACCATCAAGAACCGCTACCCACTACCGAGAATCGACGACTTATTTAATCAACTACAAGGCTCGTCTGTTTATTCAAAGATTGACTTACATTCTGGGTATCATCAAATGTGGGTGAAAGAAGATGATATTCCAAAGACTGCTTTCAGAACACGTTACGGTCATTACGAGTTTATGGTCATGCCGTTTGGTTTAACTAATGCACCAGCTGTGTTCATGGACCTTATGAACCGAGTGTGTGGACCATACCTTGGCAAGTTTGTCATTGTTTTCATTGATGACATACTTATTTACTCAAAGAATGACCAAGAACACGGTGAACATTTGAGAAAGGTGTTAGAAGTATTGAGGAAGGAAGAATTGTACGCTAAGTTTTCAAAGTGTGCATTTTGGTTGGAAGAAGTTCAATTCCTCGGTCACATAGTGAACAAAGAAGGTATTAAGGTGGATCCGGCAAAGATAGAAACTATTGAAAAGTGGGAAACCCCGAAAACTCCGAAACACATACGCCAGTTTTTAGGACTAGCTGGTTACTACAGAAGGTTCATCCAAGACTTTTCCAGAATAGCAAAACCCTTGACTGCATTAACGCATAAAGGGAAGAAATTTGAATGGAATGATGAACAAGAGAAAGCGTTTCAGTTATTGAAGAAAAAGCTAACTACGGCACCTATATTGTCATTACCTGAAGGGAATGATGATTTTGTGATTTATTGTGACGCATCAAAGCAAGGTCTCGGTTGTGTATTAATGCAACGAACGAAGGTGATTGCTTATGCGTCTAGACAATTGAAGATTCACGAACAAAATTATACGACGCATGATTTGGAATTAGGCGCGGTTGTTTTTGCATTAAAGACTTGGAGGCACTACTTATATGGGGTCAAAAGTATTATATATACCGACCACAAAAGTCTTCAACACATATTCAATCAGAAACAACTGAATATGAGGCAGCGTAGGTGGATTGAATTATTGAATGATTACGACTTTGAGATTCGTTACCACCCGGGGAAGGCAAATGTGGTAGCCGATGCCTTGAGCAGGAAGGACAGAGAACCCATTCGAGTAAAATTTATGAATATAATGATTCATAATAACCTTACTACTCAAATAAAGGAGGCGCAACAAGGAGTTTTAAAAGAGGGAAATTTAAAGGATGAAATACCCAAAGGATCGGAGAAACATCTTAATATTCGGGAAGACGGAACCCGGTATAGGGCTGAAAGGATTTGGGTACCAAAATTTGGAGATATGAGAGAAATGGTACTTAGAGAAGCTCATAAAACCAGATACTCAATACATCCTGGAACGGGGAAGATGTACAAGGATCTCAGGAAATATTTTTGGTGGCCGGGTATGAAAGCCGATGTTGCTAAATACGTAGGAGAATGTTTGACGTGTTCTAAGGTCAAAGCTGAGCATCAGAAACCATCAGGTCTACTTCAACAACCCGAAATCCCGGAATGGAAATGGGAAAACATTACCATGGATTTCATCACTAAATTGCCAAGGACTGCAAGTGGTTTTGATACTATTTGGGTAATAGTTGATCGTCTCACCAAATCAGCACATTTCCTGCCAATAAGAGAAGATGACAAGATGGAGAAGTTAGCACGACTGTATTTGAAGGAAGTCGTCTCCAGACATGGAATACCAATCTCTATTATCTCTGATAGGGATGGCAGATTTATTTCAAGATTCTGGCAGACATTACAGCAAGCATTAGGAACTCGTCTAGACATGAGTACTGCCTATCATCCACAAACTGATGGGCAGAGTGAAAGGACGATACAAACGCTTGAAGACATGCTACGAGCATGTGTTATTGATTTCGGAAACAGTTGGGATCGACATCTACCATTAGCAGAATTTTCCTACAACAACAGCTACCATTCAAGCATTGAGATGGCGCCGTTTGAAGCACTTTATGGTAGAAAGTGCAGGTCTCCGATTTGTTGGAGTGAAGTGGGGGATAGACAGATTACGGGTCCGGAGATTATACAAGAAACTACCGAGAAGATCATCCAAATTCAACAACGGTTGAAAACCGCCCAAAGTCGACAAAAGAGCTACGCTGACATTAAAAGAAAAGATATAGAATTTGAAATTGGAGAGATGGTCATGCTTAAAGTTGCACCTTGAAAAGGCGTTGTTCGATTTGGTAAACGAGGGAAATTAAATCCAAGGTATATTGGACCATTCAAGATTATTGATCGTGTCGGACCAGTAGCTTACTGACTTGAGTTACCTCAACAACTCGCGGCTGTACATAACACTTTCCACGTCTCGAATTTGAAGAAATGTTTTGCTAAAGAAGATTTCACTATTCCGTTAGATGAAATCCAAATCAACAAAAAACTCCAATTCATCGAAGAACCCGTCGAAATAATGGATCGTGAGGTTAAAAGACTTAAGCAAAACAAGATACCAATTGTTAAGGTTCGATGGAATGCTCGTAGAGGACCCAAGTTCACCTGGGAGCGTGAAGATCAGATGAAGAAGAAATACCCGCATCTATTTCCAGAAGATTCGTCAACACCTTCAACAGCTTAAAATTTCGGGACGAAATTTATTTAACGGGTAGGTACTGTAGTGACCCGAACTTTTCCATGTTTATATATATTAATTGAGATTGATATTTACATGATTAAATGTTTCCAACATGTTAAGCAATCAAACTTGTTAAGACTTGATTAATTGAAATATGTTTCATATAGACAATTGACCACCCAAGTTGACCGGCGATTCACGAACGTTAAAACTTGTAAAAATGACATGACGATATATATATGGATATACATATGGTTAACATGAGATTATGATAAGTAAGTATCTCCATAAGTATATTAACAATGAGTTATATACATATAAACAAGACTACTAACTTAAGGATTTCGAAACGAGACATATATGTAACGATTATCGTTGTAACGACATTTAAATGTATATATATCATATTAAGATATATTAATATATCATAATATCATGATAATATAATAATTTAACATCTCATTAGATATAATAAACAATAGGTTAACAACATTAATTGAGATCGTTAACTTAAAGGTTTCAAAACAACACTTACATGTAACGACTAACGATGACTTAACGACTCAGTTAAAATGTATATACATGTAGTGTATTTAGATGTATTAAAATACTTTTGGAAGACTTCAAGACATATATCAAAATACTCATACTTAACGAAAATGGTTACAGTTACTTTTCCATTCTTTTCTTTCATCAAGAATTCTAGTCGTATTCTTACCCGTATTATACACAGCTTCAAAACGTACTTACTATGAGTATATACCAATAGGAACTAGCATGGGATTCCACTCTTGATTATGTCATGTATGACTAATCAATTTTAACTTCTACCATGAGCTAGTCAACTAACTAGAACTCCTTTTAACCCCACTCACCACTCACCAATTACCACTCATCATTCACTCCATTTCACTTCCAATTCTCTTTCTAATTCTCTCTTAACACACACACACTATTATGAACGTATTTTTCCAGTAGTTAATCATCATCTTCATCAAAAATCACTTCAAGAATCAAGCTATAATCATCATAGGAAGAACACTTCAAGAACACTTCAAAAATCCCTTCAAGTTTACTAATTTACTTCCAAGCTTTCTAATCCATTCCAAGTAATCATCTAAGATCAAGAAACCTTTGTTATATACAGTAGGTTATCTTTCTTATTCAAGGTAATATTCATATTCAAACTTTGATTCAATTTCTATAACTATAAACTATCTTAATTCGAGTAAAAATCTTACTTGAACTTGTTTTTGTGTCATGATCCTACTTCAAGAACTTTCAAGCCATCCAAGATCCTTTGAAGCTAGATCATTTCTTGTCACTTCCAGTAGGTTTACCTACTAAACTTGAGGTAGTATTGATGTTCATAACATCATTCGATTCATATATATAAAACTATCTTATTCGAAGGTTTAAACTCGTAATCACTAGAACATAGTTTAGTTAATTCTAAACTTGTTCGCAAACAAAAGTTAATCCTTCTAACTTGACTTTTAAAATTAACTACACACATGTTCTATATCTATATGATATGCTAACTTAATGATTTAAAACCTGGAAACACGAAAAACACCGTAAAACCGGATTTACGCCGTCGTAGTAACACCGCGGGCTGTTTTGGGTTAGTTAATTAAAAACTATGATAAACTTTGATTTAAAAGTTGTTATTCTGAGAAAATGATTTTTATTATAAACATGAAACTATATCCAAGAATTATGGTTAAACTCAAAGTGGAAGTATGTTTTCTAAAATGGTCATCTAGACGTCGTTCTTTCGACTGAAATGACTACCTTTACAAAAACGACTTGTAACTTATTTTTCTGACTATAAACCTATAATTTTCTGTTTAGATTCATAAAATAGAGTTCAATATGAAACCATAGCAATTTGATTCACTCAAAACGGATTTAAAATGAAGAAGTTATGGGTAAAACAAGATTGGATAATTTTTCTCATTTTAGCTACGTGAAAATTGATAACAAATCTATTCCAACCATAACTTAATCAACTTGTATTGTATATTATGTAATCTTGAGATACCATAGACATGTATACAATGTTTCGACCTATCATGTCGACACATCTATATATATTTCGAAACAACCATAGACACTCTATATGTGAATGTTGGAGTTAGCTATACAGGGTTGAGGTTGATTCCAAAATATATATAGTTTGAGTTGTGATCAATACTGAGATACGTATACACTGGGTCGTGGATTGATTCAAGATAATATTTATCGATTTATTTCTGTACATCTAACTGTGGACAACTAGTTGTAGGTTACTAACGAGGACAGCTGACTTAATAAACTTAAAACATCAAAATATATTAAAAGTGTTGTAAATATATTTTAAACATACTTTGATATATATGTATATATTGTTATAGGTTCGTGAATCAACCAGTGGCCAAGTCTTACTTCCCGACGAAGTAAAAATCTGTGAAAGTGAGTTATAGTCCCACTTTTAAAATCTAATATTTTTGGGATGAGAATACATGCAGGTTTTATAAATGATTTACAAAATAGACACAAGTACGTGAAACTACATTCTATGGTTGAATTATCGAAATCGAATATGCCCATTTTTATTAAGTCTGGTAATCTAAGAATTAGGAAACATACACCCTAATTGACGCGAATCCTAAAGATAGATCTATTGGGCCTAACAAACCCCATCCAAAGTACCGGATGCTTTAGTACTTCGAAATTTATATCATATCCGAAGGGTGTCCCGGAATGATGGGGATATTCTTATATATATGCATCTTGTTAATGTCGATTACCAGGTGTTCACCATATGAATGATTTTTATCTCTATGTATGGGATGTGTATTGAAATATGAAATCTTGTGGTATATTGTTACGATTTGATATATAAAGGTTAAACCTATAACTCACCAACATTTTTGTTGACGTTTAAAGCATGTTTATTCTCAGGTGAATACTAAGAGCTTCCGCTGTTGCATACTAAAATAAGGACAAGATTTGGAGTCCATGTTTGTATGATATTGTGTAAAAACTACATTCAAGAAACTGATTTCGATGTAACATATTTGTATTGTAAACCATTATGTAATGGTCGTGTGTAAACAGAATATTTTAGATTATCATTATTTGATAATCTACGTAAAGCTTTTTAAACCTTTATTTATGAAATAAAGGTTATGGTTTGTTTTAAAAATGAATACAGTCTTTGAAAAACGTCTCATATAGAGGTCAAAACCTCGCAACGAAATCAATTAATATGGAACGTTTTTAATCAATAAGAACGGGACATTTCATCTTGGTCCTCGGGTGCTATTGGAATTTGAAAATATCCGAAAAAACCATCAAGAAAACAATAGTAACTATTTCCGGCTAATCTTTCCAACATTTGATCAATGAAAGGTAAGGGAAAGTGATCTTTTCTGGTGGCGTCATTTAATTTTCTATAATCAATACAAACACGCCATCCTGTTACAGTCCTAGTAGGAATAAGCTCATTTTTCTCATTTGTGATGACAGTCATGCCACCCTTCTTAGGTACGCATTGAACTGGGCTTACCCATGGACTATCAGAAATTGGATAAATTAAACCTGCATCTAGCAGTTTAATAATTTCTTTCTTAACAACATCTTGCATATTAGGATTTAGTCTTCGTTGGCGTTGCACATACGTTTTATGACCTTCTTCCATAAGGATTTTATGTGTGCAATACGAAGGACTTATTCCTTTAATATCATGAATTTTCCATGCAATAGCTGGTTTATGAGCTTTTAGCACAGAAATGAGTTGAGATTTTTCATTTTCATTAAGAGAAGATGATATTATTACAGCTAATTCAGATTCACCATGTAAATAAGCATATTCCAAATGGTTTGGAAGTGGCTTTAACTCTAATGTTGGTGGTTCTTCTATCGATGATTTATATCGATATCTGTCTTCTTCTTTTAGCATTTGAATTTCTTCTGTTGTTGGTTCATATCCATTAGCCATAAGTGTAGCTAACATTTTAGTTTCATCAATTGGTTCAGTTCCTTCTCCTAAAGAACATTCTCCTGTTCCTTGTAATTCTGGAAATTCTTCTAACAATTCTGCATGTGAATCTATAGTTTGAATATAATAACATGTATCATCTGCAGATTGCGGTTGTTGCATGGCTCTATCCACTGAAAAGGTAATACTCTCGTCCTCTATACTTAGGGTCAGTTTCTTACCAAACACATCTATTATTGCTTTAGCCGTGTTTAAGAATGGTCTTCCTAATATGAAAGGAACTCGAGAATCTTCTTCCATGTCCAGAATAACAAAATCTACTGAAAATACTAAAGTACCAACTTTAACTAGCATGTTTTCCATTATCCCTCTAGGATATTTTACTGATCGATCGGCTAGTTGTATACTTATTCGTGTTGGTTTCAATTCTCCAAGGTCTAGTTTAGCGTATAGTGAATACGGCATTAGATTTATACTAGCACCTAAGTCTGCCAATGCTTCTATTGAACTAAGACTACCCAGAAAACATGGAATTGTGAAACTTCCTGGATCAGATAATTTTTCTGGTAACTTATTCAACAGCACTGCAGAACAATTAGCATTCATAGTAACAGCCGAGAGTTCTTCCATTTTCTTTCTATTTGTGATTAAATCTTTCAAGAATTTAGCATATCTAGGCATTCCTGAAATTACATCAATGAAAGGAAGATTTACATTTATCTGTTTAAACATATCCAAGAATTTGGATTGCTCGACTTCAAGTCTCTCTTTTCTCATATTACTCGGGTAATGAAGTGGTGGTTGGTATGGTTTAACATAAGGTTTTTCCTTAACTGTGTTATCTTCATTAACCTTTTCAACTACCGGTTCTTTTTCCTTATCTTGTTCAGATTGTGGTTCTTGTGGAGTAGGAATAGCTTCATCAGAAATTACAGGTATTTCAGGTGGTTTAAGTGTAATACCACTTCTTGTGGTAATGGCTTTAGCTGTTTTATTTCGGGAGTTGGCATTTGTATCACTAGGTAGACTTTCCGGTTTTCTTTCACCTATCAACCTTGCTAGGTTACTTACTTCTTGTTCCAAATTTTGAATAGAAGCTTGTTGATTTCTAAATGCTTGAGCATTTTGTTCATTCGTTTGTTTCTGAGATGTGAAAAATTGTGTTTGAGATTCAACTAGCTTCGACATCATATCTTCTAAATTTGGCTTTTTATCATCGGTTTGTGGTGGTTTATTTTGAAAAATAGGTCTTTGCTGATTGTAAGTATTGTTGGATACTTGTTGATTGCTAGGACCTTGTTAATTGTTGTATGGAACATTACGGTTATAGTTCTGATTTTGATTGTAGTTTGGTCTTGGCGGTTGATAATTATTCTGATAATTATTTCCAGGCCTTTGGTTTATGTATGAAACATTCTCTCTTTGTTCCATTGTTAGTTCAATACTGAGACAATCTTTTGTTAAATGTGGTCCTCCACACTGCTCACAACTAATTCGTATTGAGTGGATATCTTTAGTCATCTTTTCCATTCGTCTCTCGACAGCATCTATCTTTGCGGAAATGGAATCTAAGTCATGGCTAGAATCGGCTCTAGCTGCTTTAGATGATCGAACGATATCTTTTTCTTGGTGCCACTCATGTGAGTGGGAAGCAGTGTTATCAATAATTTTATAAGCGTCAGTTGCAGTTTTCTTCATAATGGAACCACCGGCTGCTATATCGATGTCTTTTCGTGTAGTGATGTCGCATCCTTGGTAGAATATTTGTACTATTTGACAAGTGTCTAAACCATGTTGCGGACATCCTCTTAATAACTTTCCAAATCTTGTCCACGCTTCATATAGATTTTCATTTGGCTTTTGTGTGAACGTAACAATTTCTCCTTGAAGTCTTACGGCTTTAGATGCCGGAAAGAATTGTTTAAGAAAATTTTCAACTAAAACGTCCCATGTATCAATCGCCCCTTCAGGTAACGATTCTGACCAATCTTTGGCTTCTCCCTTTAAAGTCCAGAGAAATAACATGAGATATATCTGTTCATCCTCCACTTCTCGGATTTTAAATAGAGTGCAGATCCTATTAAATGTACGAAGATGTTCATTTGGATCTTCCTTCGGCGCACCACTAAATTGGCATTGATTAGTTACCATGTGTAGGATTTGTCCTTTAATTTCATAATCTGGTGCATTAATGTCTGGTTGAGTAATTGCGTGACCTTGGCCAGTGCATTTAGCTCTCATTCGGTCTTCCATACTTAGAGGTTCCAGATTTTCCATGATTGAATTTGTTGAATCTGAATCACTAGAGGATTCTGATTTAATGGTTGGTTCCTCTACAATCTCCGTTTGAATGATTGGTGGTTTCGGAGGAAAGATTAATGGTTCAGGATCTCTGAATTGTCCCTGAATATTCTCCGGATTCTCAACTGTGAGGTCGGGTTCAAAAAATGGATTATCGGAAATTTGAATTGGAGTACTTGGTCGACTGGATGACGATTCTAAAGAAAAATCAACGGCGACAATATTTGCTAGATGTCTTGATCGAGTTACAGGTGGTGAACGTACAAAAGGTGGTGAACGTTTTGCTCGGTGCATTCACTGAATATCCTATTAGTTATAAAAGATAAAAATTATTAAAGTTATCAAATTAACAGACTTTTCTGCTTTTGCCCACGTTTCGAATAGCCAATAGATGCAGCAGGGAGCCAGAACTCTTTAAATCGGAAGCTCACAACTCAGCCACTAACAAATCCAACTATTACTACGAAGCAGAAAATTTGGATGTCTATCAATGTAACCACTTAAAATAATTTTTCGTTGAAATTTAAATAAATTTTAGAGAAGAAATAGAAAATTCTAAGTCCTAAAAACTAGAGCGGCGAAAAATAAAAAAGAAAAAGAGCGCGTCGAAAAACGTCGAAAAAATAAAAAGTCGAAAAATAAAAAGAATGTAGCGCGTCGAAACTTAAAAAGGAACTAAAAACTAAGAATTAAAAGTTGCGTCTAAAAATATTAAAGCTTAAAAGAAAAACTATATCCCAAATGGCAATAACTTAAAAAGGTACTAAAATATATAAAACGGCGTCGCAAATTTCTAAAGCACCTAAATCTTAGTCTAAAGAAAAAGCACTTAAGGGATTTTACGGCAAAGCCTAAAAATCTAGAAATAAAAATAACTATGGTAAAAACTATGATTTAGATCTAATTACGAGCGAAAAATACAAATATTACGCTAAAATGAATAAAAAGATACAAAATATAAAAATAAACTTAAAGTTGTAAAAAGTACAATTTTTAAAAAAATATTATTTTTATATTATTTATTTTATAAAACTATTAATTTTATATATTTATAAAACTAATTACACTTAATAATACAAATTAATTAAAAACTAAAACAAATAATTATTAAATATAACCCTAATTAGGGTTTTAATTATAATAATTATAATTAAACTAAACCCTAAACAGTCGGCTGAGGTTACCAGGCCTGTCAAGTCAAGCCATGCGATCGCATGGTTTGATAGTTAAAACCTCATGCGATCGCATGAGGTAGGATTTCGGGCCATGATCTGGACTGCTACAGTAACGGGCCAAGAGTGTTTTTATATTTTTTTCTGTTTAAATAAAAATATTTATATAAAACTTATATTTTTACAAACTAAAATAAAAATAAAGAAACTTTATAAAACTTATATATTTAACAAACTCTTATATATATATATATATATATATATATATATATATATATATATATTTTTTTTTTTTTTTTTGTTTTTCTTTTTATATTTTTGAATATTTAAAACGTATTTTTACAAAAGCGTATTTTATAAAAGTAAACTAAAAATTAATAAAAATCTTTTTTTTATATATATATAGCTTTTCGCTTCCGGCGTTTAAGCAATTTCCCCGGCAGCGGCGCCAAAAATACTTGATGTGTGCGAGGTGGTGTATAAAATAGTTATATATTTGCTACAAAATACTATTAAATACGATACAATTTTACACAAGTGATTTATTTATTTATAGAGTGGATATACCTAAACCTTGCTACAACACTTATAGGCAGTGTACCTAATCGTACAGTAGTGTAGTTTTTAGTAAGTCCGGTTCGTCCACAGAGAACTCTAGCCAAGTTTAACACTATATTAGTTTTAACTTATAATTGTAAAAATACAAAAATATATATAAGTAGTATTATTATTATAAAAGGGGGTTTTTACCGTTTAATGACCGGTTTGTCGATTTTAAAACTTTAGTCGCAGTTAAAACCTAATGTAAAATATTAAAAATAAATATAACTTAATTTTAAGCGTAAAGTAAATAACGATAATGAAATTGCGATAAATAAAAATATGATAAAATTGCGATAATTAAAGAGTACGATAATTAAAAATGTAATTAAATAAAATGACAATAAATAAAAGTGCGATAATTAAAAGTGTAATTAAATATGAAATATAAAAATTATGCTTATTTAAAATTCCGTAATCATGATGTTCGACGTGTTGTTTTTAGTTTATTCTCATGGGTTAATTGTCCTTTGTCCTGGATTATTCAATATGTCCATACGGATTTGTCCATAATAGTCCATCAGTCATAAATATAAAGTGCGAGTGTCCTCGTTAAATTATCCTTATTCCCGAAGTCAAATATTCCAACTAATTGGGGATTCGAATTGTAACAAGGTCTTAATACTTTGTTTAATGAATACACCAGATTATCGACTGCGTGTAGTCCAAGGTTTTACTACTTTGTTAACAATTACACCAATTACCCTTGAATGTAATCCACCCCTGTTTCAACAAGTCTATTAACTATTAATCCAGTTCCGTGTCCGGTAAAATGAACAATTATTGGTATTTATAGATATCCCGCCCACCGTACTCAGTCAAGCGTATGTGGTTATATATAAATACGTCAAATTATAAGTCTATATATTAAATCAACGAGGTATCATTTAGTTAATATAAAACCCATTAATAGCCCATAGTCTAAATTCTACAAGTGTCGTTCTTTTATCCAAACCCCAATTATGGTACAAAGCCCAATTACCCAATTTTAATATTTAGCCCAACATTACGATTACTTCGGTATTAAATAAGCATAATAATAACTTAGCTACGAGACATTAATTTAAAAATAACATTAACCATAACTTACAGTGATTAAAAATAGCGTAGCGTTACACGGACAGAATTTCGACTTATACTCTTACAACATTCGCTAACATACCCTTATTATTAGAATTAAAATTAAAATTAAAATTAAAATTATAATTAATATATATATATATATATATATATATATATATATATATATATATATATATATATATATATATATATATATATATATTTACGTATGAGAGAAAGGAAAGAAAAAGATGCATTAAACTGAGCCAAAACACGCGAAATTTATAGATGTGGCCTGCTACCTACTGCCATGCGATCGCATGGATTTTTGCCTTCCAGGCCATGCGATCGCATGGCCCCTTTTTCCAGCTCACAAGAGTTTGTTTCCTAGCTTGCCGACGGATTAATAAATAAATATAATATATAAATAATTTTTAGAATTATTTAAATATTATATTATATTCATGTGCATAGTTGACTTGTAATTTTTAGTCCGTTGCGTCGAGCGTTGAGAGTTGACTTTGGTCCCGGTTCCGAATTTTCGAACGTCCTTGCGTACAATTTAATATCTTGTATTTTTCGCTTCGCGTCTTGTACTCTTGTAATTTTGAAACGTTTCTTATCAATAATTGGAACCACTTTGATTGTACTTTGTACTTTTGAGCTTTTTGGTCGTTTGCGTCTTCAATTCGTCGAATCTGTCTTTTGTCTTCACCTTTTATTATTTAAACGAATATTACTTGTACGTAGAACAATTGCAACTAAAAGCTTGTCTTTCTTGAGGGATAATGCTATGAAATATATGTTCGTTTTTAGCATTATCAATAACCGCATATATTTAAGTAAATATCTATATATTTATATGTATATATGTGTATTTCGGGTGGTAAATGGATATATCCATGAATGAGAAAATTATCATCTATACCGATCTACTAAATTTTCACATCATCCATATCCACTTATCATCTATTTAGATCATCTATATCCATTTAAATGGATCGGATCGTATGAATATCCGATGAATCAGATATCCATTTTCATCCATAAACCCGACCCAATACTCAAGGACTAAAAGTGCTACCTAACACAAACTTTAGAAACCAAACTTGTAACTTCAAGAACCAAACTTGCCACCCCATCATTCCCACCTCTTTCTCTTACCCCAAAAAAAAAAAAAAAAAATATATAATTCAACGCATTTTCTTTTCGCCACAACCTAGGTGACACAAGCATCAGCTTTAATCGCGAGATAATTTTACGAACAAAACTCAACAAACTAAATGGAAAACTGAAAGATTTTCGTGAATTAACTTTAAAGGTAGAAGTGTAACTACGTAGTTGCAGAAGAAAGTTTCAGATGGGAACCAAATATGGGTTCGACGCTTGATGTTTTCCAATAAATACTTCTCAATTCTTATTTGTATTTTAATTCTAACACTTCATTATAAAAATTTGTTAACAAATTCCATTCACAACTAAATCATATAAATTTGAAAGCCACAAGATTGATACAATTTTTTTTTCCCCTTCTTCCTTGGTACAAAAAAAAAAAAAAAAAATGATTGGTACAAAATTACGGTAAAATTATAACTTTTCGGTAAGTACGTTGTATTTAAATTGTTTTCAAAAAAATTTGTGCCCCAACAACGTGGAACCCATTAAAGTTCATAAAAAA
The DNA here is from genome assembly GCF_046630445.1 of Rutidosis leptorrhynchoides. Classification (NCBI taxonomy): domain Eukaryota; kingdom Viridiplantae; phylum Streptophyta; class Magnoliopsida; order Asterales; family Asteraceae; genus Rutidosis; species Rutidosis leptorrhynchoides. Next base: position 629,034,864 of record NC_092333.1, read on the forward strand.
ATTTGAAATTACAAACAAAATTTTTTGCATTCCGCGATGTAGTGCGAAGCTACAAAACTAGTTTATAACATTTCAGTGAATTGCTAAACAATTATTTTGATAACTCTATCTTAACGGTTAATTATTAATTATTAATTAATATTAAAATAAGTATATTATGCCTTGAAAATTACTAGAAATTACGATGAAACATAACAATATCTATAATTGTTGTTTCACTTTCACATGACAGCTAAGCCAATAATTGCTAACATCCAAGGTACATACATATTTTTAAACCCAAACAGAGTAATTCCAATATGTAATTGTTTTCAACAACCCTCGCTTCGTGTCAGGGGTTCGGTTTTCTATGTACTTTATTGCGTTTAGTTTGTAAAATTATTTCGTAGCTAAAGAATGATATCGTTGAAGCGCAACTCGAGTCGAATTAAAAAGGTATAACCCGTGAAAGATTTAAATGTTATTTTAAATTAACAATATATGTCCATCTCCGCGTTTAGCTATGTAATTATCGACTTTTAAAAATTTAACGCAAAATCAACGTGTATGAAAAGTACCCCAACTATTTAGCGTTTTTTAAAAAGCGTCCGTTTTGCGTATAGTTAGTGACATTGTGTTCCTAAAATTATTTTGAGTTTAACGATGGTGTCGGAAAATTTTAACTCGTTGCGAGTGAGAAGATATGACCCTTTGGGTGAAGTTTATTTAAGATTTTTTATGAAAATGGTTATTTGAATATTTGAAAAAAGTGTGGGGGTCTTTGTTGGTGTAGTGAAATTTAATTAGAATAAAAAAAGAAAGGCGAAAGGACGGAAATGGCTCTAATTACTATTCACAATTTTTGTCTATTAGATAATTTAATAATAATAATAATAATAATTACTCGTTTACAGGTTTACTAGATGAATCTAACCATATACACTTAATTAGTCTTGGTCCTTGACATAAAGAAACAAAAAAAAAAAAAATATTGAATAGCAAGTTTTGACTTTCTATTCAAATAAACCTTTTAATCATAATATCTAGATAACTAGGTAGGTTCTGGCAATGTAATTAATTTTACAAACACATATGGTTTAATCAGGATATTCCGTGAGCGTTTTTTACTCTTTGTCTAATCAATCTAAGATAAGATATGCCGCTAGTACCAACGAAGCATTGCTTCAATAGTATCCAATGCCTTAGTAGGGCGGGCTCGCGATTAATTGCCAAACAAACCTACTTTGATTTTGAGGAGGGGGGAGGTTTTCTCCAGTTTACTGCGATTAGTTGCCAAGCAACCCAGTTCCCGCAATTAGTTGTCGAGCAACCCGGGATGATCCTTGGAGTTTCCTACCTAGTGTGTGTGGGTCGCAAATGAGAGTATTCGACGCGGAAATTGCCGGTCAAAAAAAAAAAAAAAAAAAGATATACCGCTAGTAAAATTTGAAAATAAGACCTCTTATGACAACACAAGAACGCAAGCCAGCTAAGGCATATGGTTGAATGAGTTTTATAAATTTATTTATTTGTATTTTAAGAATATGATGAACACATATGTGTAGTTGGATTTGGTCTAAAGCACTTGTGAAATTGACCAAAAATTGTCAAAGGTCTTTATATTAGCATATTAAATTTGTTAATTAGGTGAGATAATGTTTATAGCATCTGTATATAAATGTCACATTATTTCATTTTAAGTATCATCCATTTGTTCACCATACATAGCTCGAAACAAACCATGGTTCAGGTAACATTTTGTCACTATATTTCCATTGTGTTGCATGTCTAAATTAAGTTATTACAAATAAATCAAACTAGTTTTTTTGTTCTAACTAATAATTCCTTTAAATGCAGGAGATAAAGGTTAAAGTTAGTATGCATTGTGAAAAATGCAGGACAGAAGTTATGAAGGCAGTCACAAAACTATCCAACGTTGATAATATAACGGTGGATTTAGAGAAACAGATGTTAGTTGTAATCGGTGATGTCGATCCTGTATGTGTAGCAACTTGTTTAAGGAAGAAAAAAAGGTTTGCTGAAATTACAAGTGTTGGACCAGTCAAGACCAAAGAAACAGTTGCTTCTAAAAAGGAGGATGATAAACCAGCTGTTACTAATACGATGTATTATTATAATTATTATAACCCTCCTTATTATCCTGGATATTGTTTTTGATTGTTCATCCTCTTATGATGGTGAAGCCTGCAACATTTGTTAGATTGTTGATCAAAATGTTACCAATTTATAACAATGAGGATCATTATAAGTACACTAAGTGTATAAATGTGACCTATTAGTATGTTATTTTGTAATTTGGTGATTCTAATATGTAAAAGGCATCATGTCATACAAATATACAATAGACAATTTTAGTTCATCTCCGCAGTTCTGTTTCAAATGGTGCAGACGACAACGTGCTGACATCAGAGACAGAATCACCATATGTATGATAAAGGTCCCCAATTTTCGCTGTACTTTGACTTGAAAAAGTCAAAGATGGATCAGAATCTTTGCTTGAAGCAGCCAGATCCATAACAGTTTCGATCTCTCTCACAACTTCTCCCATTTTGGGCCGGTCAACTCCTGCATCTTGGACACACCTCATTGAAAGGTTCACAAAGTTGGTCAAACCTCCAAGTCTTTGGGGTGAACCAAGAGACGGATCAAGAACATCGTAGAGCCCATTTGGATATCCTAGTTTCTCGATAGATTCTTTAATCTCTCTCACAATATGTTTACCTTTATGTATTGGTGATCTTGCGGATAACATCTCTAATAGTACAACTCCAAAACTGTATACATCACTTTTTTCGGTCAATTGTTGGGTCATGTAGTATTCAGGATCCATGTAACCCTGCATTAATTCAGCGAAAGAGTATTATAATGCGTAAAACCTTCTAGATCACTTAGCTTGCAAAGCCATTTGTCGCCTAGAGATTAGTCTGCTCGCAAAGCGAGTTGGAAACTCAGGCCCAAAGGGAACAAAAATTAAAAGTAATATAACAATCTATTTTATTATTGAAAGTACTATTCATTGATCCGAACCATTTTGACCTGTTACCCAACCAACTTGACCCATAATTTTTCATCTCTATTAAAAGATGAATTTACCGATTGAAGACTTACCAATGTACCCTTTACTTGAGTAGAGACATAACTTTTTGATTCATCTGCTAATGGTTTGGACAACCCAAAATCAGCAACCTTGGCATTCAAATGATCATCGAGCAAAATGTTTACCGATTTAACGTCCCGATGTATGATGGGAGGGTTTGCAAGCTCATGCAAGTATGTCAAACCTTTGGCTGAATCAAGAGCTAACTTAAGCCTCTTCATCCAATCTAACCTCATTCCCGACTTGCCTGCATGTGCAACTTCAAAAACTTAACAACTACTCTGAAATTTCAATAACAGGTGCCAAAATGGGTGAGAGTTGAGTGGGTTGATAATAGGTCAAAGCGGTTAAGAATATTTACCTGAAAGATTATCCTTGAGAGTGCCATTTGAAATGTACTCATAGACCAACATTTGTTCACCTTGTTCGTAACAGAAACCGACAAGCGCTACAACGTTCTTATGATGAATTCGCGAAAGAAGTTCAATTTCAGTTTTGAATTCAAGAGCACCCTGCAATGACCCCTGTTGAGCTCTTTTTATTGCCACTACTTGACCTGTGTTTAGAGTCCCTTTATATACCTGTCCATCATTATCTTTCCAGTTTTAGAAAATTTTCCTACATTAATAATCACTAAGGGCCTGTTACTTTCCACTTAATGATCTGTTTCTGTAAAACTATTAATTCGAAGTATAATTGTTGTTTCTTTGTCAAATAATCTAAAAATTGGTCTGTAGCTAGGAGACATAGAATCAAAAACCTCTTCCCAAACAGAGGCAAATTCAGAAAAAAGTAAACAGCCCATAAAAAAGATTAGAAAAATAATTTACTTTCCCATATCCCCCGGATCCAATCATGTTCTCGTCTGAGAAATTGTTGCTGCATTTTCTAAGTTCTTCAAACGAACACGATCTTGCTCCTTTGAGTTGAGGAACGCCGCCCACATCACTTCCATTATCTAAACCCCAAGATGCTGCATTATCACATTCAATACACGTTATGTAACATTTGACCCAAATATGAATTAATGAGTTGAAGTTTTAGTTCCTCTTACCGAAAGGACTATTCTGCTTTGCCTTTGTTACTTTTCTTTTCTGATAGATAGCATAAGCTGTCACCAATGTTATTAGTAATACACCGATAAAACCACCAACAACAGCCCCAATGATGATACCACGATTCGATGACTTGTTTCCTATAAACAATCAACATTAAAAACATATTAGTTTTTTCTATTTCTGATTATTCAAAATCACTTGACTATTTCCAAAAACGGATAATTACCTGGGAAGCAACAATAGGTATCATCAAGAAAGAACCATGGTCCAAAATATGGGAGCGAAATGTTTTGGCGGTTGATCACTGTACCGATCGAAGAGACTGCTGAACGAGTAAAATAATCTTGACCAGATGGAAATATGTGAAGTTTATATTGAAGGTATTTAAATTCATCGATAGATGGATCAGATAGAGAAATTGAATCAACAGGAAGCTGGTTGGATTTAAAACTCGATAACAAAACATCATGGAGAGTTGTAAAATAAGTTGTGTTATCCAGATCCGAAAAGGTATGTGAGAAAAAATATATGGTTCCTGTGTATGGATTTGCGCATATACAGTTTGGACTTAGCACTTTATTTGAACGGCAACGAACAGATGGACAAGCTTTTTCTGGTAAAATATAAGGTACATCGGGCTTTTCGGCTGCACAAAATCTATCCCTTGCTTCTTTTACGTCACAAACTGTGTTATTAACAAGACTGCACAATAATGGAAGTGAAATTTTCAGAAGATTGCGAAATTAAAGAATCTGTTATGGACCTGCAACTAGGGATGGTAAAAAGACGCGTACCCGATGGGTAAACCCGAAACCCGACACTTTTGGGCCGGGATTCGGGTCCGGATATTCGGGTTGTGGGACGGGTATGGGGATGGTTTTAATTGTTTTTGCGGGTTTGGGTATGGGGATGGGTTTAGATACAAACCCGCATATCCGACCCGAAGGGAATTTCAATTGCATTAATAAAATTTAATTAATAATATAAGCTACAATGTGGGTTTTTTAATATTGTGTGATATTGATATATAATAATTTTGATTTAGTATCATTTTAATAGCATTATAGAAACAAAAATTGAAATAAGCGAATGGTGAATAAGAATGACTAACAACGGGGATATTCGATACCGGCGAGAAAACTCGATAACTCAAGAGTTAGTAACTAAATGGGGATCCCCGTTTACCCGTGGGGAAACCCGATAACCCGACAATTAGTAAGTAAATGGGGACCCAACAGGTATGGGTCTGGGTTTGGGACATGGATTCTTAATCGGGTTCTGGTTTGGGATTAGCTAGACCTGGCCCAAACCCAACCCGATCCGATGACATCTCTACCTGCAACAATGCCTGAATGAATTTAATAAATAAGGCCATGTAAAGTTACCAACTTTTGTCCATTGGGGAAATAATTTCTCCTTTTAGGTGTCATATTAAGTATTAAAAGGATGGGTAGTAGAATTGTGAAACCAAATAGAGCGTCAAAAAAGACATAAGAACTCACATTAAGCTCATATTATATCCAGAACTTTGAGTGAAGTTAGAAATCTTATTGTTTGTGAGATCAACAATCAATTCACTGCTATAGATGTTGCCGATATTCAAGGTTCCATTAATAGCATTGTTGCTCAGCACCCTGTTACGGACAACAACAATATATTATACGTTAATCACTTGATCCTATACTCATATGTAATATGACTATGTCGAAATAGCATTCAGTTAATACTTACAGTCTCTCCAACTGCGGTTGGAAGACATCTGATGGGATTTCACCTTGGAGATGAGTATTGTCCATCAATCTGTTAGTTGAATGCAATATTAAGAATTAGTAATTAGTAAATTTCATTTACAAATTCTAACTGATAAATATGCAAATTATATACATTGAGGAACCTATTGATAGGAGTGAAAGAAAGATTACATTGTTGTCAATGGTAAAACTGTGAACCATGCAGGTGTATCTGATGTATCGAAATTATTATTGCTCATGTCCCTGCATATGTTTGAAACATTAACACGTGGATTTAATAATAATAATAAAATAAAATAAAAAGACAACAGGATAAAAGAAAATTATTAAGTATTTAAAATAGAATGTTTAAGACAACTTACACATAGGAGAGGGATGTCATGCCAGAGAGATCTGGAAAAGGTCCAGTCAGCTTGTTGTTTGACAAGTACCTTAAAATATAATAAATTTCTTCTAATTAAGGCCAGAAGCCAAATAAATTAAATCTAAAAGTATCATTATTAGAGGTAGAACAATGGTAGCTTGGGACTTGGGTCACTGGTTTGGGCCACATGGGTAATCTGGGGAGGGTCTAAATGGGTCGAGTTTATATGATCTAAACACATTTTGTACATATTTAATTATCATATTAAAATAGTTAGCTTCTCTTATCACTTACAGCTCACTGACGGCTTTGAGGCTTGTTATGTTCTGAGGAACTGTCCTTGTCAAATTATTTGAGTCCAACCGTCTGCGACATAAAAAAAGGAACGATAGACACATTGCTCAATTAATTATCAATGTTCAGCTTAAATGTGTTTAAATTATGCTCAATTAATGTTCTTCATTGATACTTACATGGTCTCGAGAGTCTGCACAAGTCCAATCGAGGATGGGATTGTTCCATTTAATTGGTTGTTGTTGATTATCCTGTTCAAACTCATATATTAGCAGAACAAAACTACTATTACTCATTTTTTTTACATCAAAACCAATTTTGTATGAAAATTTTGGTATATAGGTGGCACTTTTGGCCCACTACTTGTGAACGGGTAGATAAGGGAAAATGGTCAAACGTATTGAAAGTCGCCCAAAGTTTTTTTAAAGTTGAAAACTCCATAATCATTTGCAGATAAACATAGTTTTCACATCATAGGAAACATACTAAAAAAGCTCCTGTAGATCAACCCTGCCACTTTAAACCGTAATTGAAATTTGGAAACAGCCCGTGACAACCCGCCCAATTTGCCACCTCTATTTCCCTATCAACAAAGTAAATATTTAGATATATTCCTCAGAGATTGTGATACTTACACGTGTATCAGGTTCATGTCTGAGTTAAAAAGTTGTGATGGTATAGGACCAGACAACTTATTATTTGCCAAGTGGCTGCATGATGGCCAATATATAGCAATGGGTGAGATAAAAAAAAATCACTTCAAAAAAATCATAATAGTCTTATAATTTATTAAAAATATCAAACTTACAAGTGTCTTGCTTTATGTAGCATGTCAAGGCCGGAGACTGTTCCATCGGAGACGGGAATGGGTCCCGAAAGCTGGTTATCACTTAAATCCAACCATGATAGATTACTTAAATTACCAATCGATGGTGGGATCGATCCAGTAAAGCTGTTATTATTCAGACCTCTGAAACGAAAGAGATAAAATCATAAATGTAATCAGTAGATAAATCAATTATTTTCTGGATTATTATAATATCTTGAATTTAATCAATCAATAAGATAAGAAAAGAAAAGGAAAACTTTAGTACTGGTGGAATACTAGTTGCTTTGTGTTATATGTCGTTTCAAATGGGTCATATAAAAAAACAGCTTTAAGAACAAGTCAAAAGCTGTCCAAACTGTATTCAAAATTGTGATAGCATAAAACTTCTTTAATCATTTATTTTACAGATGTAAGAATATTTTTTATTCAATATTACTCTGGTAACATTTCCAAACTAATCAACTATACAAAAGCTAAGGCTCTTTCGGACGAAAAGAGTTTAGGGTCAACCAGACCAACTTGACCCATTCTGACACATAACAAAGATTTGCACTTTTCAACCAGTTACACATCTTGCTCATTTTGCCACCTCTAATTTTCATATCTGTGTGTCATGAACATATAGCCTAGTTAGAAGGTAAAAACATAGTTCAATATATTTCTCACAGATTTGATGTTTTTTCAATATATGCTATCAGATAAACAACAATTAAACCAACTTAAAAACAGTATAAAGTTTGATATACTTACAAAAATAGTAGCTGACTAAGAGATCCTAATGAATCAGGAATTGGACCATGAAAATTGCAACCAACAAGGATTCTGCATGCATTAAGTACTCTTTCAATCAAGAAAAATCAGACAAGATTTTAAACCTTTTTTTAAATCTGAGAAACAAATGGATATCTTACAACACCGTTAAGTTCTTCAGCTTCCCAATAGATGTCGGAAGATTGGCTTTAATACCTTTGTTATTTGAAAGATCTCTACATCGAATAATTCAAATTTGAAATTTTGGATCAAACTTTGATACATTTTTACACTATTAATTAATTCAAGAAAAAACTGGGATCCAAATGTGTAACTTACAGAAGTTGTAACATTGTAAGTGATGGAATGTCTCCAATGTCATTAGTACTTACCCCTAAGCCATCTAACTTTCTGTAATCAGACAATCAAAAATAACATTTAGTAAAAGGCGTGTTAAGGTTTTAGTTTAGTTATTATGCAATATTGAAACACATACAACTTACAAGTTGGTTACTCGAGAATTGGTACAGTTAACTCCTTCCCAATTACTTCCACATGGATCTGAACCCTTCCAATTCGGTGGTAGATTTTGCCAACTAGACTTCATAGCTAATAACACACTAACTGCACATATTATAACCAAGAATTTTCAGGCTGATAGTAAAAAAAAAAAATCAAATCTTTTTTCTTTTTCTTTTTTCAAGTTACTTTTCTTGTAAAATACAATGCTGAAATGAATGCGCAGGTCATTCTGTTTCTGTCAGAATCCAAATCATGTCAAAAGTGACATGAAAGAAAGTTAACAATATGCATATATTCAGTAGTAGATGGAATCAGGATTATGTTACATCTATGTCAGACAGATGGAAATACGGGCGGGCCCCGTTAAATGGGCCGCTTCTCTTACCGATCCAAATGAGACAGATAATCAGTTTCATGTACATATTTTGCAGCTTCATGTGTATAATATAATATATAGCAATCTAAAAACTATGATGCAGAACATTCAATGGTACAAATATCAACATAACACATACCAAGAACAGACAATAGCACTTCCATGAATCAGCAGTAGAACCTTAAAAACTCTACACACATTATCTTAAAAAGAAAATACTTACAATCATTTGGGTCCGTCACTGCAGAAATCGTCATAATTTGACAGCACAAAATTAACATCCATATCCGAATTTTTGAAACCATTTCTATTACTTGAACTCAATATTATCTTCTTCCAAATACTGTATAAACTTAGATTAGATAGCAGATGATCACATTTGGCACAATTCCATAACTTTACATAATCTCTCTCATCATGTTTGATACTATGTAACACTATCCTGTTTAAACATAATAAAAAATTATATAAAGTTGATGATACCCATGTAGACCTGGTCATTGTTACACATTTATAACAAGGCCACAAATTTCCAACCCAAAACAGACAGGTGAGAAAGACAAAAAAATACTTTTTTTATTTGGGTTGATTTTGTTTTTGGTGCTGACTTTACTGAAATGAAGAATTTTATTGGTAATAATGGATATTATTGTAATGGATTATATATGAATAGTAGGTGATTAATGTCAACTGCTCCACTAAATACAATATTTTAGTGGTGTTTATAAATGTTAGGACTGCAGGAACTCTATTTGTGCAATTATATAAATTAATGAGACTGTCCATATAATGTGAAAATTTCAAATTTTGTTATTATATACTTATTCCATAAGAAGTTCATCAACCTGTACCAGACAATGGTTCAACCTTGATAGATAAAGTTTTCACTTAAAGAAATTCATGTTTCTCACAATTATATTGATATAAACGCGAAAGTTTTTACCTTTAACTTAAAAACTAAACTGTGGTGTTGCTAAATTATAGAATGTGCAGTTTAAAGTAATTTATGAAGGAAGGTTATACTTCAACCTCCCAAATTTCTAACATTAACAATGACAAATATCATTTACTAGTAAGATGTAGTGACCCGAACTTTTCCATGTTTATATATATTAATTGAGATTGATATTTACATGATTAAATGTTTCCAACATGTTAAGCAATCAAACTTGTTAAGACTTGATTAATTGAAATAGGTTTCATATAGACAATTGACCACCCAAGTTGACCGGTGATTCACGAACGTTAAAACTTGTAAAAACTGTATGATGACATATATATGGTTATATATATTGTTAACATGATATTATTATAAGTAAACATATCATTAAGTATATTAACAATGAACTACATATGTAAAAACAAGACTACTAACTTAATGATTTTGAAACGAGACATATATGTAACGATTATCGTTGTAACGACATTTAATGTATATATATCATATTAAGAGATATTCGTACATCATAATATCATGATAATATAATAATTTAAAATCTCTTTTGATATTATAAACATTGGGTTAACAACATTTAACAAGATCGTTAACCTAAAGGTTTCAAAACAACATTTACATGTAACGACTAACGATGACTTAACGACTCAGTTAAAATGTATATACATGTAGTGTTTTAATATGTATTCATACACTTTTGAAAGACTTCAAGACACTTATCAAAATACTTCTACTTAACAAAAATGCTTACAATTACATCCTCGTTCAGTTTCATCAACAATTCTACTCGTATGCACCCGTATTCGTACTCGTACAATACACAGCTTTTAGATGTATGTACTATTGGTATATACACTTCAATGATCAGCTCTTAGCAGCCCATGTGAGTCACCTAACACATGTGGGAACCATCATTTGGCAACTAGCATGAAATATCTCATAAAATTACAAAAATATGAATAATCATTCATGACTTATTTACATGAAAACAAAATTACATATCCTTTATATCTAATCCATACACCAACGACCAAAAACACCTACAAACACTTTCATTCTTCAATTTTCTTCATCTAATTGATCTCTCTCAAGTTCTATCTTCAAGTTCTAAGTGTTCTTCATAAATTCCAAAAGTTCTAGTTTCATAAAATCAAGAATACTTTCAAGTTTGCTAGCTCACTTCCAATCTTGTAAGGTGATCATCCAACCTCAAGAAATCTTTGTTTCTTACAGTAGGTTATCATTCTAATACAAGGTAATAATCATATTCAAACTTTGGTTCAATTTCTATAACTATAACAATCTTATTTCAAGTGATGATCTTACTTGAACTTGTTTTCGTGTCATGATTTTGCTTCAAGAACTTCGAGCCATCCAAGGATCCATTGAAGCTAGATCCATTTTTCTCTTTTCCATTAGGTTTATCCAAGGAACTTAAGGTAGTAATGATGTTCATAACATCATTCGATTCATACATATAAAGCTATCTTATTCGAAGGTTTAAATTTGTAATCACTAGAACATAGTTTAGTTAATTCTAAACTTGTTCGCAAACAAAAGTTAATCCTTCTAACTTGACTTTTAAAATCAACTAAACACATGTTCTATATCTATATGATATGCTAACTTAATGATTTAAAACCTGAAAACACGAAAAACACCGTAAAACCGGATTTACGCCGTCGTAGTAACACCGCGGGCTGTTTTGGGTTAGTTAATTAAAAACTATGATAAACTTTGATTTAAAAGTTGTTATTCTGAGAAAATGATTTTTATTATGAACATGAAACTATATCCAAAAATTATGGTTAAACTCAAAGTGGAAGTATGTTTTCTAAAATGGTCATCTAGACGTCGTTCTTTCGACTGAAATGACTACCTTTACAAAAACGACTTGTAACTTATTTTTCCTACTATAAACCTATACTTGTCTGTTTAGATTCATAAAATAGAGTTCAATATGAAACCATAGCAATTTGATTCACTCAAAACGGATTTAAAATGAAAAAGTTATGGGTAAAACAAGATTGGATAATTTTTCTCATTTTAGCTACGTGAAAATTGGTAACAAATCTATTCCAACCATAACTTAATCAACTTGTATTGTATATTATGTAATCTTGAGATACCATAGACACGTATACAATGTTTCGACCTATCATGTCGACACATCTATATATATTTCGGAATAACCGTAGACACTCTATATGTGAATGTTGGAGTTAGCTATACAGGGTTGAGGTTGATTCCAAAATATATATAGTTTGAGTTGTGATCAATACTGAGATACGTATACACTGGGTCGTGGATTGATTCAAGATAATATTTATCGATTTATTTCTGTACATCTAACTGTGGACAACTAGTTGTAGGTTACTAACGAGGACAGCTGACTTAATAAACTTAAAACATCAAAATATATTAAAAGTGTTGTAAATATATTTTGAACATACTTTGATATATATGTATATATTGTTATAGGTTCGTGAATCAACCAGTGGCCAAGTCTTACTTCCCGACGAAGTAAAAATCTGTGAAAGTGAGTTATAGTCCCACTTTTAAAATCTAATATTTTTGGGATGAGAATACATGCAGGTTTTATAAATGATTTACAAAATAGACACAAGTACGTGAAACTACATTCTATGGTTGAATTATCGAAATCGAATATGCCCCTTTTTATTAAGTCTGGTAATCTAAGAATTAGGGAACAGACACCCTAATTGACGCGAATCCTAAAGATAGATCTATCGGGCCCAACAAGCCCCATCCAAAGTACCGGATGCTTTAGTACTTCGAAATTTATATCATATCCGAAGGGTGTCCTGGAATGATGGGGATATTCTTATATATGCATCTTGTTAATGTCGGTTACCAGGTGTTCACCATATGAATGATTTTTATCTCTATGTATGGGATGTGTATTGAAATATGAAATCTTGTGGTCTATTATTATGATTTGATATATATAGGTTAAACCTATAACTCACCAACATTTTTGTTGACGTTTTAAGCATGATTATTCTCATGTGATTATTAAGAGCTTCCGCTGTCGCATACTTAAATAAGGAAGAGATTTGGAGTCCATGCTTGTATGATATTGTGTAAAAACTGCATTCAAGAAACTTATTTTGTTGTAACATATTTGTATTGTAAACCATTATGTAATGGTCGTGTGTAAACAGGATATTTTAGATTATCATTATTTGATAATCTACGTAAAGCTTTTTAAACCTTTATTGATGAAATAAAGGTTATGGTTTGTTTTAAAATGAATGCAGTCTTTGAAAAACGTCTCATATAGAGGTCAAAACCTCGCAACGAAATCAATTAATATGGAACGTTTTTAATCAATAAGAACGGGACATTTCAGTTGGTATCCGAGCGTTGGTCTTAGAGAACCAGAATTTTGCATTAGTGTGTCTTATCGAGTTTGTTAGGATGCATTAGTGAGTCTGGACTTCGACCGTGTTTACTTGAAAAATGATTGCTTAACAAATTTTGTTGGAAACTATATATTTTTAACATGTGAATATTATGTGATATATTAATCTCTTAACGCGTTTGATATTATGTGATAGATGTCTACCTCTAGAACAAGTCCCATTGACTCACCTAATAATAATGAAGAGTCAAATGTAAATTGGAATGATTCGTGGACTGATTCACAAGTTCCCGAAGAGGAACCGGAAGAAGAGTCGGAACCGGAAGAAGAATCGGAACCGGAAGAAGAATCGGAACCGGATGAAGAAATAGAACCAGTGGGAGAAATAATAAAACGGTTAAGTAAAAGAAAATCCTCAACCAACCGACCAAGGTTAATTATGGTCAATGGTGTTTCCGCCAAGGAAGCAAAATATTGGGAGGATTACCAATTCTCCGATGAATCGGATTCCGACGAGAATTCCGATGATGTTATAGAAATTACCCCAACTGAATTTAAAAAGGCAAAAGAAAGTAATAAGGGAAAGGGCATAAAAATAGAGAAATCTAATTCCAACCCCGATGAACTTTATATGTATCGTCAACCCCCGAAGTCCTTAAGTTGTAACAATGACCCGGGAACCTCTAAACCACCAGGTTTTTCTAAACCAATGTGGACAACGACGGCTCGTATTAGGGGAACATCATATATCCCTAGAAACTTGGCAAAACGATCCAAAACCGAAGAAGAAGAAACAAGCGAGTCGGAATAAGATAGTTGTATTCGTGTGGTGTAATATATGTAATATAGTGTGCTTATGCTTTATGATATATGTAAAAATTGCTTGTATTAATAAGTATTTTTTTTATGAATCTAACTCTTGTCTATTTTACAGTAAAAAAACACAAAATGGATAGACAACCCAATATTTTAAGAGACCTACCCGGAGTCATGATTGATGAAATCTTGTCTAGAGTCGGTCAGAATTCTTCGGCACAACTATTTAAGGCGAGATCAGTTTGTAAGACATTCGAAGAACGTTCCAAGAATGCCTTGGTTTATAAAAGGCTTTCGTTCGAAAGATGGGGGATATCACATCGGGAAATTCATAAGTTACGATGTGTTTACTTTGACGCATATATTGCGGGGAACACAAATGCTATTTTACGCAACGGGTTAAGAAATTATTTTGACTCAGTATATCCGAATATAGGACTTCGTGATTTAGAAAAAGCGGCTAACATGCAACATAAAGAAGCATGTTATGCTTACGGATTAGTAATGTTCGCTTCTCACCAAAGTGAGAACAAGAACATCGGGCTACAACTATTAAACAAAACGTTCCCACAAGTGACGGAGTCGGTAATTGGGGTAAGAAATGAGGTTTTTAGATTGTTACGGGACTGTTGGACATTACGTAACCCTCGTCCCTTTGACGACGTTACAACACGCTGTTTTATCAACGGCCATAACGGTTATGTTCCACAAGACCAAGGATGGGAAGTAATCCTAGTAAAACCAGAATGCATGACTTGTTTCTGGACGTATAAATTACGTGTCTTTATTGCCTTTGCTGAACGACTTGTGTACTAGCTAGAATTATCTTCACAACCATCTTGTATCAAATTTATTGTGTGCTATATTTCATGCTATATGTAAAATAAGCGGTATTGTAAGTTTGTAAAATATTGTGTAAAAGTTTGAACGCGAAATATTATTATAATCAGTTTTTCATATAGAATTGTAGTAGTTGAATTGTATATTAGCTACTAAGTATGAACTTAACGGGTAGGTACTACCCGAATTTAAACTTATAAAACGCTAATATGAAGAAAAAGCTTTTATAAATGAGTTCATATTATGCTACGAAATACTATTAACTACTCTTAATATTCTGTATGATTAACTTGTTCCATTTGACTATTTTGAAGGAAATGGCACCGACTACTCGACACACCGTGAATATGAATGAAGAGGAATTCCGTACTTTTCTAGCTTCAAACATAACCGCAGTACAGGCTGCGCTACATACCAACAATAACCTTGGATCTGGCAGTACAGGAAATCGTGTAGGATGCACCTACAAAGAATTCACTGCCTGCAAACCTTTGGAATTTGATGGAACCGAAGGACCGATCGGATTGAAACGATGGACCGAGAAGGTCGAATCGGTGTTTGCCATAAGTAAGTGTACTGAAGAGGACAAAGTGAAGTACGCTACGCATACCTTCACAGGTTCTGCGTTAACATGCTGGAATACCTATCTAGAGCAAGTGGGACAAGATGATGCTTACGCACTACCGTGGTCAGCATTCAAGCACTTGATGAACGAGAAGTACCGTCCCAGAACCGAGGTCAATAAGCTCAAGACAGAACTTAGAGGGTTACAAACCCAAGGATTTGATATTACCACGTACGAAAGACGATTCACGGAATTGTGCCTATTGTGTCCGGGAGCATTCGAAGTTGAGGAAGAGAAGATCGACGCGTTTGTGAAAGGATTACCGGAAAGAATCCAAGAAGATATAAGTTCACACGAGCCCGCCTCCATACAACAGGCATGTAGAATGGCTCACAAACTAGTGAACCAGATTGAAGAAAGAATTAAAGAACAGACTGCTGAAGAGGCCAATGTGAAGCAAGTCAAAAGAAAGTGGGAGGAAAACGGTGATAAGAATCACCAATACAACAACAACAGCAATTACAACAATAATCGCAACAATTATCCCAACAATCGCAACATCAATCGCAACTACAACAAACGGCCCAACAACAACAACAACAACAACAACAACAACAACAACATCAACTACAACAATCATCCTAACAATAATAATAACCGCAACAACAACAACAATCAGAAGCAGCTATGCCAAAGGTGTGAAAAGTATCACTCGGGGTTCTGCACCAAATTTTGCAACAAGTGTAAAAGAAATGGTCATAGCGCGGCAAAGTGTGAGGTCTACGGACCAGGGGTTAATAGAACGAAAGGAACAAATGGTGTCAGAACGAGTAATGGTGGAGCAAGTAGTGTCGGAGCAAGTTATGCCAATGTAGTTTGTTATAAATGTGGAAAACCGGGCCACATTATTAGAAATTGCCCGAACCAGGAGAACACGAATGGACAAGGCCGCGGAAGAGTTTTCAATATTAATGCGGCAGAGGCACAGGAAGACCCGGAGCTTGTTACGGGTACGTTTCTTATTGACAATAAATCTGCTTACGTTTTATTTGATTCGGGTGCGGATAGAAGCTATATGAGTAGAGATTTTTGTGCTAAATTAAGTTGTCCATTGACGCCTTTGGATAGTAAATTTTTACTCGAATTAGCAAATGGTAAATTAATTTCAGCAGATAATATATGTCGGAATCGAGAAATTAAACTGGTTAGCGAAACATTTAAGATTGATTTGATACCAGTAGAGTTAGGGAGTTTTGATGTGATAATCGGTATGGACTGGTTGAAAGAAGTGAAAGCAGAGATCGTCTGTTACAAAAATGCAATTCGCATTATACGAGAAAAAGGAAAACCCTTAATGGTGTACGGAGAAAAGGGCAACACGAAGCTACATCTTATTAGTAATTTGAAGGCACAAAAACTAATAAGAAAAGGTTGCTATGCTGTTCTAGCACACGTCGAGAAAGTACAAACTGAAGAAAAGGGCATCAATGATGTTCTCATTGCAAAAGAATTTCCCGATGTATTTCCGAAAGAATTACCGGGATTACCCCCACATCGATCCGTTGAATTTCAAATAGATCTTGTACCAGGAGCTGCACCAATAGCTCGTGCTCCTTACAGACTCGCACCCAGCGAGATGAAAGAACTGCAAAGCCAATTACAAGAACTTTTAGAGCATGGTTTCATTCGACCAAGCACATCACCGTGGGGAGCTCCTGTTTTGTTTGTCAAGAAGAAAGATGGTACATTCAGGTTGTGTATCGACAACCGAGAGTTGAACAAACTTACCATCAAGAACCGCTACCCACTACCGAGAATTGACGACTTATTTGATCAACTACAAGGCTCGTCTGTTTATTCAAAGATTGACTTACGTTCTGGGTATCATCAAATGCGGGTGAAAGAAGATGATATTAGAAAGACTTCTTTCAGAACACGTTACGGTCATTACGAGTTTATGGTTATGCCGTTTGGTTTAACTAATGCACCAGCTGTGTTCATGGACCTTATGAACCGAGTGTGTGGACCATACCTTGACAAGTTTGTCATTGTTTTCATTGATGACATACTTATTTACTCAAAGAATGACCAAGAACACGGTGAACATTTGAGAAAGGTGTTAGAAGTATTGAGGAAGGAAGAATTGTACGCTAAGTTTTCAAAGTGTGCATTTTGGTTGGAAGAAGTTCAATTCCTCGGTCACATAGTGAACAAAGAAGGTATTAAGGTGGATCCGGCAAAGATAGAAACTGTTGAAAAGTGGGAAACCCCGAAAACTCCGAAACACATACGCCAGTTTTTAGGACTAGCTGGTTACTACAGAAGGTTCATCCAAGACTTTTCCAGAATAGCAAAACCCTTGACTGCATTAACGCATAAAGGGAAGAAATTTGAATGGAAGGATGAACAAGAGAAAGCGTTTCAGTTATTGAAGAAAAAGCTAACTACGGCACCTATATTGTCATTGCCTGAAGGGAATGATGATTTTGTGATTTATTGTGACGCATCAAAGCAAGGTCTCGGTTGTGTATTAATGCAACGAACGAAGGTGATTGCTTATGCCTCTAGACAATTGAAGATTCACGAGCAAAATTATACGACGCATGATTTGGAATTAGGCGCGGTTGTTTTTGTATTAAAGACTTGGAGGCACTACTTATATGGGGTCAAAAGTATTATATATACCGACCACAAAAGTCTTCAACACATATTTAATCAGAAACAACTGAATATGAGGCAGCGTAGGTGGATTGAATTATTGAATGATTACGACTTTGAGATTCGTTACCACCCGGGGAAGGCAAATGTGGTAGCTGATGCCTTGAGCAGGAAGGACAGAGAACCCATTCGAGTAAAATCTATGAATATAATGATTCATAATAACCTTACTACTCAAATAAAGGAGGCGCAACAAGGAGTTTTAAAAGAGGGAAATTTAAAGGATGAAATACCCAAAGGATCGGAGAAACATCTTAATATTCAGGAAGACGGAACCCGGTATAGGGCTGAAAGGATTTGGGTACCAAAATTTGGAGATATGAGAGAAATGGTACTTAGAGAAGCTCATAAAACCAGATACTCAATACATCCTGGAACGGGGAAGATGTACAAGGATCTCAAGAAACATTTTTGGTGGCCGGGTATGAAAGCTGATGTTGCTAAATACGTAGGAGAATGTTTGACGTGTTCTAAGGTCAAAGCTGAGCATCAGAAACCATCAGGTCTACTTCAACAACCCGAAATCCCGGAATGGAAATGGGAAAACATTACCATGGATTTCATCACTAAATTGCCAAGGACTGCAAGTGGTTTTGATACTATTTGGGTAATAGTTGATCGTCTCACCAAATCAGCACACTTCTTGCCAATAAGATAAGATGACAAGATGGAGAAGTTAGCACGACTGTATTTGAAGGAAGTCATCTCCAGACATGGAATACCAATCTCTATTATCTTTGATAGGGATGGCAGATTTATTTCAAGATTCTGGCAGACATTACAGCAAGCATTAGGAACTCGTCTAGACATGAGTACTGCCTATCATCCACAAACTGATGGGCAGAGCAAAAGGACGATACAAACGCTTGAAGACATGCTACGAGCATGTGTTATTGATTTCGGAAACAGTTGGGATCGACATCTACCATTAGCAGAATTTTCCTACAACAACAGCTACCATTCAAGCATTGAGATGGCGCCGTTTGAAGCAATTTATGGTAGAAAGTGTAGGTCTACGATTTGTTGGAGTGAAGTGGGGGATAGACAGATTACGGGTCCAGAGATTATACAAGAAACTACCGAGAAGATCATCCAAATTCAACAACGGTTGAAAACCGCCCAAAGTCGACAAAAGAGCTACGCTGACATTAAAAGAAAAGATATAGAATTTGAAATTGGAGAGATGGTCATGCTTAAAGTTGCACCTTGGAAAGGCGTTGTTCGATTTGGTAAACGAGGGAAATTAAATCCAAGGTATATTGGACCATTCAAGATTATTGATCGTGTCGGACCAGTAGCTTACCGACTTGAGTTACCTCAACAACTCGCGGCTGTACATAACACTTTCCACGTCTCGAATTTGAAGAAATGTTTTGCTAAAGAAGATCTCACTATTCCGTTAGATGAAATCCAAATCAACGAAAAACTTCAATTCATCGAAGAACCCGTCGAAATAATGGATCGTGAGGTTAAAAGACTTAAGCAAAACAAGATACCAATTATTAAGGTTCGATGGAATGCTCGTAGAGGACCTGAGTTCACCTGGGAGCGTGAAGATCAGATGAAGAAGAAATACCCGCATCTATTTCCAGAAGATTCGTCAACACCTTCAACAGCTTAAAATTTCGGGACGAAATTTATTTAACGGGTAGGTACTGTAGTGACCCGAACTTTTCCATGTTTATATATATTAATTGAGATTGATATTTACATGATTAAATGTTTCCAACATGTTAAGCAATCAAACTTGTTAAGACTTGATTAATTGAAATAGGTTTCATATAGACAATTGACCACCCAAGTTGACCGGTGATTCACGAACGTTAAAACTTGTAAAAACTATATGATGACATATATATGGTTATATATATAGTTAACATGATATTATTATAAGTAAACATATCATTAAGTATATTAACAATGAACTACATATGTAAAAACAAGACTACTAACTTAATGATTTTGAAACGAGACATATATGTAACGATTATCGTTGTAACGACATTTAATGTATATATATCATATTAAGAGATATTCGTACATCATAATATCATGATAATATAATAATTTAAAATCTCTTTTGATATTATAAACATTGGGTTAACAACATTTAACAAGATCGTTAACCTAAAGGTTTCAAAACAACATTTACATGTAACGACTAACGATGACTTAACGACTCAGTTAAAATGTATATACATGTAGTGTTTTAATAAGTATTCATACACTTTTGAAAGACTTCAAGACACTTATCAAAATACTTCTACTTAGCAAAAATGCTTACAATTACATCCTCGTTCAGTTTCATCAACAATTCTACTCGTATGCACCCGTATTCGTACTCGTACAATACACAGCTTTTAGATGTATGTACTATTGGTATATACACTTCAATGATCAGCTCTTAGCAGCCCATGTGTGTCACCTAACACATGTGGGAACCATCATTTGGCAACTAGCATGAAATATCTCATAAAATTACAAAAATATGAGTAATCATTCATGACTTATTTACATGAAAACAAAATTACATATCCTTTATATCTAATCCATACACCAACGACCAAAAACACCTACAAACACTTTCATTCTTCAATTTTCTTCATCTAATTGATCTCTCTCAAGTTCTATCTTCAAGTTCTAAGTGTTCTTCATAAATTCCAAAAGTTCTAGTTTCATAAAATCAAGAATACTTTCAAGTTTGCTAGCTCACTTCCAATCTTGTAAGGTGATCATCCAACCTCAAGAAATCTTTGTTTCTTACAGTAGGTTATCATTCTAATACAAGGTAATAATCATATTCAAACTTTGGTTCAATTTCTATAACTATAACAATCTTATTTCAAGTGATGATCTTACTTGAACTTGTTTTCGTGTCATGATTTTGCTTCAAGAACTTCGAGCCATCCAAGGATCCATTGAAGCTAGATCCATTTTTCTCTTTTCCATTAGGTTTATCCAAGGAACTTAAGGTAGTAATGATGTTCATAACATCATTCGATTCATACATATAAAGCTATCTTATTCGAAGGTTTAAATTTGTAATCACTAGAACATAGTTTAGTTAATTCTAAACTTGTTCGCAAACAAAAGTTAATCCTTCTAACTTGACTTTTAAAATCAACTAAACACATGTTCTATATCTATATGATATGCTAACTTAATGATTTAAAACCTGGAAACACGAAAAACACCGTAAAACCGGATTTACGCCGTCGTAGTAACACCGCGGGCTGTTTTGGGTTAGTTAATTAAAAACTATGATAAACTTTGATTTAAAAGTTGTTATTCTGAGAAAATGATTTTTATTATGAACATGAAACTATATCCAAAAATTATGGTTAAACTCAAAGTGGAAGTATGTTTTCTAAAATGGTCATCTAGACGTCGTTCTTTCGACTGAAATGACTACCTTTACAAAAACGACTTGTAACTTATTTTTCCGACTATAAACCTATACTTTTCTGTTTAGATTCATAAAATAGAGTTCAATATGAAACCATAGGAATTTGATTCACTCAAAACGGATTTAAAATGAAGAAGTTATGGGTAAAACAAGATTGGATAATTTTTCTCATTTTAGCTACGTGAAAATTGGTAACAAATCTATTCCAACCATAACTTAATCAACTTGTATTGTATATTATGTAATCTTGAGATACCATAGACACGTATACAATGTTTCGACCTATCATGTCGACACATCTATATATATTTCGGAACAACCATAGACACTCTATATGTGAATGTTGGAGTTAGCTATACAGGGTTGAGGTTGATTCCAAAATATATATAGTTTGAGTTGTGATCAATACTGAGATACGTATACACTGGGTCGTGGATTGATTCAAGATAATATTTATCGATTTATTTCTGTACATCTAACTGTGGACAACTAGTTGTAGGTTACTAACGAGGACAGCTGACTTAATAAACTTAAAACATCAAAATATATTAAAAGTGTTGTAAATATATTTTGAACATACTTTGATATATATGTATATATTGTTATAGGTTCGTGAATCAACCAGTGGCCAAGTCTTACTTCCCGACGAAGTAAAAATCTGTGAAAGTGAGTTATAGTCCCACTTTTAAAATCTAATATTTTTGGGATGAGAATACATGCAGGTTTTATAAATGATTTACAAAATAGACACAAGTACGTGAAACTACATTCTATGGTTGAATTATCGAAATCGAATATGCCCCTTTTTATTAAGTCTGGTAATCTAAGAATTAGGGAACAGACACCCTAATTGACGCGAATCCTAAAGATAGATCTATCAGGCCCAACAAGCCCCATCCAAAGTACCGGATGCTTTAGTACTTCGAAATTTATATCATATCCAAAGGGTGTCCCGGAATGATGGGGATATTCTTATATATGCATCTTGTTAATGTCGGTTACCAGGTGTTCACCATATGAATGATTTTTATCTCTATGTATGGGATGTGTATTGAAATATGAAATCTTGTGGTCTATTATTATGATTTGATATATATAGGTTAAACCTATAACTCACCAACATTTTTGTTGACGTTTTAAGCATGATTATTCTCAGGTGATTATTAAGAGCTTCCGCTGTCGCATACTTAAATAAGGACGAGATTTGGAGTCCATGCTTGTATGATATTGTGTAAAAACTGCATTCAAGAAACTTATTTTGTTGTAACATATTTGTATTGTAAACCATTATGTAATGGTCGTGTGTAAACAGGATATTTTAGATTATCATTATTTGATAATCTATGTAAAGCTTTTTAAACCTTTATTGATGAAATAAAGGTTATGGTTTGTTTTAAAATGAATGCAGTCTTTGAAAAACGTCTCATATAGAGGTCAAAACCTCGCAACGAAATCAATTAATATGGAACATTTTTAATCAATAAGAACGGGACATTTCATAAGATCCGTTTCTCTAATCAACCCAATAAGACGCGTTTAACCCATTTAGTTAACCCGCTCCTTTTAATCATAAGTATATAGCTGCCTTCATTTCCACATCAAAAGAAAATAGTAATGAAAGCAATAGACTATGGTAACACATTTTACCTTCATAAATTTTGTGTCTAACTTATAAACATATTGAATTTTAAATGAATGTATAAAGCTCGCACCTTTTTGGTCAAAATCTGTGTTTTCTTGAATTCTTTTACATAAATTAAAGAAAAAAAATTAAAAACAGTATGTCTTCCGTGCAAATGTGTTTTACTTAGGATCCAACTTTGTAGAAAATCTGGTCACCACTATAAGCGAAAAGACTGTCATTAGTATAACGATGCTCACTTCCCTTACTCGTGTAACCTGCAGAATTTGATGCTGACTCAGCATTTGGATTAAGACCATTCAGTTCCATAATGCTCTCAATCTCTTTCACTACATCACTCATTGTTGCCTTGTTGGTCTTTTATCTCCAGTTTCTTCAACACATTGCAACGCCACATCTACAAATCTTTCCAAACCTTTTAGTTGACTAGTCAAATCGATAATTGGGTCAAGAACGTCTTGCTCTTTACTTCTGTCCATAGCTTGTCTTACTTCTCTGACAATATATTTCCCTTTCTCGATCGGGTTTTTTGCTGTTATTAACTCCAATAGTGCAACTCCGAAGCTATAAATGTTAGGAATTTATGGACCCAACAACGACCACCAATCGATAGATTGTGATCCCACAAACGACAAACGGACAGAATAAATGCAAGAAAAGTAAACAACACAAGATTTTACGTGGTTATATGCAATCGGTATGATTGCTTTAGTACACGAGCAACTAGAGAGCTTTTTTTATTGATTTTTCGTACATAGGGTTTACAGAATACAATGGGTATATTTATAGTGCTAATCAAAATTAAGAAACAATTCTAATAACTTGCTGGCTACGAACATCATCGCGTTTCGCGACACCCCGTCGCGTTCCGCGACAACTCTAACTCAAACGCGGCAACTAAGACCAAAATGCGATAACATCGAGTCCCAATCCCTGACACATTTGTCGCGTCCCAGCCACCTTTGTCACGTTCCAATGTGTCGCGTATCGTGACAAACTACACCCAAACGCGACAGGCCAGTTTCTTCGTTTTGATCTTCTTTGCACATCCAACAATCTCCCACTCAAAGGAGAGCAAAACCCAGAAATCTCGTCAACCCCAAAACTAACCATTTCAACCAAGAACGTCGAACCACCTCTCATACCGCCAATCAAACATGGGACACGCAAACTCAACATCGCTGGAAGAGCAGACTTTCGATAGAAGGTCTTCAACACTACTTGTCGAAATCAAAACCAATAACCCTTAGAGCTCTCTAGTTGACGTCTTCTTTCATCAAGTAACAAGAAGACCAGTTGAAGCTATGCAAAGCTTCAACTTTCCGATCGTAACCACCTTAGTACACATATCAGCAGGATTCTCCGTACCAGGAATTTTCTTAACAACTAAAGTACCATCTTCAATAAGTTCACGAATTTTATGATACCTTAGCTTTATGTGTTTCGTACGACCATGAAACACCGGGTTCTTCACCAAATGAATAGCACTTTGATTATCATAGTTCAAGACATAATCTTGTTGAACTCGTCCCAACTCAAACATAAAACTTCAGCCATACAAGTTCTTTGCAAGCTTCTGCTGCTGACATATACTCAGCCTCCGTTGTTGACAGTGCAACACAACTTTGAAGTTTGGACATCCAACTGACCGCCGTCTTACCAACCGTGAAAACATACCCCGTAGTGCTTCTACCCGAATCGTCACAACCACCCAAATCAGCATCAACGTACCCTCTCAAAATGGAATCACCTTTAGTGAATTGCAACTCCATTTTAGAAGTACCTTTCAAGTAGCGTAAAAGCCACTTTATACCTTCCCAATGCTCTTTACCCGAATTCGACATAAACCGACTCACAACTCCCACTGCATAAGCTATGTCGGGTCTTGAACAAATCATTGCATATATAATACTACCCACTGCCGACGCATACGGAATTTGAGCCATCTCCTCTTTGTCTACTTTCGTTGTAAGTGCTTGACTTTTCGTTAACTTTAAAGTACCGCCTAAAGGCACGGATCTTGCCTTTGAATCACCCATGTTGAACCGCTCTAACACTTTCTCGATATACTTAGTTTGAAACAAAGTTAAAGTACCTTCAACCCGATTCCTTTCAATACTCATTGATGTATGAAGCGGAGGTGTACGAAATACTATTATTTTTATTACGAAATATGAAGAAATATTACCCAAGTTTTATTTAATTTATTTACAGATGGGATATACGTAAACCTTGCTACAACACTATAGGAAGTATACCTAATCGTAGAGTAGTATAGTTTTTAGTAAGTTCGGTTCGTCCACAGGGAGACGGCTTATTTTACACTATATTTTTATATAACTATATTTGTACAAAATATAAATATATATATTACAATTATTATTATTATAAAAAGGGGATTTTACCGTTTAATGACTGGTTTGTCGATTTTATATTTTAAGCGAAGCGTAAAGTAAATGACGATATTTAAATAACGATAAAATAAATAACAATAATTAAAATGACAATAAATAAAAGTACGAGGAAATATAAAATAAAATAAATTATGCTTATTTAAACTTCCGTAATCATGATGTTTGACGTTTTGATTTTAATTTATTACCATGGGTTAATTGTCATTTGTCCTGGTTTATTTGAAACCTATCTGGTTTTTTCCCATAATAGTCCATCGGTCATAATTATAAAATGCTCGTCAAATTAACCTTATTTCCGAAGTCAAATATTCCAACTAATTGGGGACTTAAATTGTAACAAGGTCTTAATACTTTGTTAATGATTACGTCAGGTTATCGACTGCGTGTAATCCAAGGTTTTAATACTTTGTTAACAATTACACCAATTACCCTTGAATGTAATCCACCCCTGTTTTAATGAATCCATTGACTATTAATCCATCCCCGTGTCCGGTCAAATGAACAATTATTCGTATTTATAAATATCCCGCTCACCGTACCCAGTCAAGCGTATGTAGTTATATATAAATACGTCAAATTATAAATCTTTATATTAAATTAACGAGATATTATTTAGTTAATATAAAGCCCATTAATAGCCCATAGTCCAATTTCCACAAGTGTCGGTCTTTTGTCCAAACCCCAATTATGGTCCAAAGCCCAATAACCCCGTCTTAATATTTAGTCCAACATCACGATTACTTCGGCTTAAATAAGCATAATAATAACTTAGCTACGAGACATTAATTTAAAAAGGAAGAACATAGCTTACAGTGATTATTAATCGTGCAGTGTTACACGGACAGAACTCATACTTTAAAACCCGTAATTAACCGTTACATTAGCTAAACTAATCTAATATAAAACTAAACTAATTTATATTATATATATATATATATATATATATATATATATTATATCAGAGAGATAGATTGATATGATGTGTTCTTCAGTTCGCAGAAAACGTTTCAATTTATAGGACTTGGCCAAGTTTCTGATGCCATGCGATCGCATAAGATTTGTTCTTCCTGGCCATGCGATCGCATGGCCAGCCTGTCCAGTACCCATCGATTTTGTTTGCTAGTTTGCCGACGTTTTATTTAATAATATAATATAATATATATAATTTTATATATATTATATTATATTCATGTGCATAGTTGACTTGTAATTTTAGGTCCGTTGACTCGCGCGTTGATGCTAGGTTCATGTCTCAGTTCCGGATTTTCGAATGTCTTTTCGTATGCTTTAATATCTTGTACTTTATGTTAACATTTATTTGTAATTTGTAATTTGTAATATCTTGTCTTTTCTTCAATTCTTTAATCTTCGTGCTTTGTCTTCGCATTTATTTATTTAAACGATTACAACTAAAAATAAGAAAATTACAATTAAAAACCTTACATATTGGAACGATATTGCGACTAAATATATGTTCGTTTGGAGCAATATCACTCATTCCGAGTATCCGTTTAGCAGCCCCTAAGTCTTTCATCTCGAACGCGTGAGACAACTTTCTCTTCAACCTGTTGATCTCTAACATATCCGATCCTGCAATCAACATGTCATCAACATAAAGTAACAATATAACATAGGAGGACTTGAATTTCTTCAAGTAACAACAATGAGCCAACTCGCTTCTTGTAAAGCCACTCCTTGTCATAAATTCATCAAACTTCAAGTATCATTATCGTGGTGCTTGTTTTAACCCATACAGACTTTTCTTCAATTTGCAAACCCTATCTCTCTTTACCAACTATCTCAAACCCCTTTAGTTTCACCATATAAATCTCCTCTTTAAGATCCCCATGTAAAAATGCGGTCTTTACATCTAATTGTTCTAGATGTAAGTCATCAGCAGCAACAATACTCAAAACCAATCGAATAGTAGTCATCTTCACAACCAGCGAAAAGATCTCGTTATAATCAACTCCTTCCCTTTGTTGAAACCCCTTAACTACCAACCGAGCTTTGTACCGCTTTTTCCCGTTCAACTCATCTTTGACCCGAAAGACCCATTTACTGTGCAACGCCTTTTTCATTGGAGGTAATTTCACTAAAGACCATGTCATATTCTTGATAAGTGACCCCATCTCTTCTTTCACAGCAAGCTCCCACTGTATGGATTCTTTAGATTGTCTTACTTCAAAATAACTCTCGAGTTCACCATTCTCAGTATAGAGCAAATAGTTTGCTGATGGAGAAAACCTAACAGTAGGTTTGGGCGTTCTACTAGAGCGTCTCAATGGTGGAGTAACGGGTGGTGGTGATCGAGTTAAGTCACCATCATCCCCACCAATAGAGCTCTCATCATTTTCGGAGCTAGCACCACTCTCCGAATCATCTCCATCACTTTGATCCTCACCGTCAATTGGCAATTCAATAGTTCCCGAACTCCCACTAGAACCTGTATTCACATCAACAAACTTATCAAGCATAACCGGACTATGATTAGAATTAACCATTACCTTGGTGCCATACAACGAGCTTTCATCAAAAGTAACATCTCTACTACGAATCACCTTCCTCGCCTCATTGTCCCAACACCTATAACCCATGTCATCCAATCCATACCCGATAAAAGTACACTTTCTTGATTTAGCTTCAATCTTGTCTTTGTCAATGTCTTTGGTTTTCACATAACTTACAACCGAAAACCCTTAAGTGAGCTAAACTCACCTTTTTACCAGTCCACTATTCTGTTGGAATTCGAAACTCTAATGGTGTTGAGGGTCCCCTGTTAATCAAATAAGTCGTCGTATTCACAGCATCTGGCCAAAACATCTTTGGTAGACCCGCATGTAATCGCATACTCCTAGCACGCTCATTAAGCGTACGGTTCATGCGTTCGGCAACCCCATTGTGTTGTGGTATTTCTGGAACAATTTTCAACATACGAATACCATGTTCGCACAATAGTCTTTAAATTCTTTACTGTTGTATTCTCCTCCATTGTCAGATTTCAAGCACTTAACTTTCAAGTTAGTCTCGTTTTCAACAGCAGCTCTCCACACTTTAAAAGTAGAAAACACATCAGATTTAACTTTGAGAAAGTAAACCCATACCTTTCTTATGGAGTCATCAATGAAGGTGACATAGTAGCGGGAACCACCATGCGACTCAACTGTTGTAGGTCCATAGACATCGGAATGAACAAGTTCAAGTTTATCCTTCTTTGGCGCAAATCCCGATTTCTCGAATGATACCTTCTTTTGTTTCCCCATAGTACATGGCTCACAAAACCCGATATCCACTTTCTTCAAACCCGAAATCTTCCCATTTGAAACTTGCAACTTCATCCCCTTCTCAATCATGTGCCCTAATCTTCGGTGCCATAGAGTAGAATCGGCCCCTACATTACTTGTCACATTAACCTCATCATCATCGAATACCTCGACCATGTATAAAGTTCCCCTTTTATGTCCCGATGCCACGACTTGACCATCCTTTAGAACACGCAATTTGCGATCACCGAAGGTAGTATGATTGCATTCTTCATCCAATTGACCTATAGAGATAAGCTTCCTTTTCAAATCCGGAATATACCTCACATCTTTCAAAGTCTAATTGGAACCATTGGATGTCTTTAATGTCACATCTTCAATGCCTCTTATGTCTAAGCGTTTGTCATTCGCCAATCTCACCTTCCCCCGATATGCCTCTTCATCATCTCCTTACTAGGATTAGCATGGAATGATGCGCCCGAATCCATGATCCAAGCTTCAACCGAATTTTTAACACAACACACCAAAGCGTCATCCGTATCCTCGGAAGTGAAGTTCACCCTAGCTTTATCCACCTTTGGATTCTTACATTGAGTGCTAAAGTGACCCCTTTGATTGCAATTTCACAAACCGCAGATTCTCAGTCCTTAGAGTTAAACCTCTTTTTGAATTTCTTACCCTTCTTCGTACCCTTATCGTTCTTCCTGCCCCTGTCGGTATTTAAGAGCGACCCTGATGATTTCCCGGCATTCCTCCTACGAGTCTCTTCCCCTAGAATCAAATCCTTGATCCCCTTAAGTTTGAGCTTAGTGGTTTCTGTGGAACTACTAACTGCAGTAACTCTATAACTGTACCCGACGAACTTTCAGGCAAAGACGAAAGCAAAATCAGTACCTGAAGTTCATCATCAAACACAATCTCCACCGAGGCCAATCTTGTAATGAGATTCTTAAAATCATTGATATGATTTGCAGCACACGCACCTTCTTTCATCTTTTGGTTGAACAATTGACGCATGAGAAAAAACCTTATTAGCAGCGTTAGGTTTTTCATATATGTTTGTAAGTTCCTTTAAACACCCAAACGTAGTCTTCTCGTTAATAACATTGTAGGCAACGTTTTTTGCAAGAGACATCCTAACCACCCCTAAAACTTGGCGATCTAGGAGATCCCAATCTTCTTGTTTAACGCTATCAGACTTCTTCTCTTCAAGTGGTAAGTGTAATTTTTTCTGGTACAAATAGTCTTCTATTTGCATCTTCCAGAAACCAAAATCTTTCCCATTGAACCGATCAATCCTAACCTTTCCTTCTTTCGCCATCGCGCCCAATATGAACCTTGTGCTCTAGATACCAGTTGTTAGGAATTTATGGACCCAACAACGACCACCAATCGATAGATTGTGATCCCATAAACGACAAAAGGACAGAATAAATGCAAGAAAAGTAAATAACACAAGATTTTACGTGGTTATATGCAATCGGTATGATTGCTTTAGTCCACGGGCAACTAGTGAGCTTTTTTATTGATTTTTCATACATAGGGTTTACAGAATACAATGAGTATATTTATAGTGCTAATCAAAATTAGGAAACAATTCTAATAACTTGCTGGCTACGAACATCATCGCGTTTCGCGACACCCCGTCGCGTTCCACGACAACTCCAACTCAAACGCGGCAACTAAGACCTAAACGTGATAACATTGAGTCCCAATCCCTGCCACATTTGTCGCGTCCCAGCCACCATTGTCGCTAAAACGACCCTTAAAAATCGCTATTGACGCGGTACGTTATTCATCGATTTCACAGTGAGGTTTCGACCTCTATATGATAGGTTTTGCAAACATTGCATTCTTTTGAAGAGGTACACTATCACTGAATATCTAAATCCAAGGTTTTTGACATCTGATGATTTCTACATATAGACAATCACCGTAAATAATAGTTTACAATAATACATTCGTTGACAATGCAGTCAAAATAAGATACATGGTGATGATTTTGTGAATGCACAATTTTCTCGAATAAAGCATGTATGAATCCATGCACATAGCTTGTATAACGTATAAGCAAACAGCGGAAGACTTCTAGGGACCTGAGAATAAACATGCTAAAAGTGTCAACACAAAGGTTGGTGAGTTCATAGTTTTAATATTGCGCACAATCTGTATATAAAGATGGACCACAAGATTTCAGTTGTTTCATCCAAAACGTTTATCAAAATATTCTACGGAATTGAGCACCCTGGTAACTAAACTTAACGTATATATAATAAGTACCCCTGTTTTAACATACATGCAACCAACATGTACAATACACGCAAACCAACGTGTACTAAACTCAAATAGCATACGTCCGCTTTATAGTTCAGGCTGGGGTCTCTATACCTGGAACGGACGGGGATGTCAAGCCCTATGGATCCATATACAACTACTCGCGCCCACCAGTTCTTATAACCGGCAATTACTAGTTACCAAAGCTAAGGGATTTTCGGTTCAAACTCAGTGTAGAATTAAGTATGTACTTGTGTCCATTGCGTATAAAATAAAGGGCATGTATTCTCAACCCAAAAATATTTAAAGCATTTAAAAAAGGATCTATAAACTCACGTATCAATATTTTGATTCAATATTGCAGGAAAGTACGCGAACACAATGGAAATGATAAACACTAGGTTGGCCTTTGATTCACGAACAGTACCCCCGAACAGTACCCATAAGTTCCTTAGCTTTAACCCAATTTAAAACCCGAATTGAAAATCACTCGAGCGTAACCTCGTCGTAGTATTTTATGTATAATAATAACAATAACAACAATAATAATACAGAGCAATTATAAATAATACAGAGCATATTTTTTGGTTTATATATGTGTGTTTTTGTTTAATCGCATGAGATTGAAGTGTTTATATATAAACATGTTACGTACAACAACAAAATGAGTCACTCATTTTTGGTCCTACTAGACCTTGTGAAACAAGATTCCAAAACAAGACAATGACTCTTTTTTTATTTTATTTTTTTTATTTATTTTATTTTTTTACGTGGAGATAGTAACACAATCCGTGACATTTTGTTAAATCTTAACCCGTGTTTTCACGAACTGGTATTTTATGCTCCGTACTAATAATTTACGGGTAGAAGTATAAATAAAGTTTCGTCTTATATCTTTGAAATAAATAAAAAAATAAACAAAAATAATATATAATACGGAGTATGTAAAGTTATATGCATGTGTTATCTGTAAACCCAATTCAATATATATATATATATATATATATATATATATATATATATATATATATATATATATATATATATATATATATATATATAGGAATTTGTTAAGTGTAATTATATTAAATAATTTAAAATTTTATAACTTGCATAAAAGGATGAAAAGACTGGCCGTCTCTTTAGAATATGGAATGGATCCAAAATTTTAATAGTATTAATATAATAATATAATAATTAAAATATAATAATAAACTAAATATATAAAAAAAACGTGTAAGATAGATGACATAAAGATGGTAGGAGCCATCCCATGTCTTTCGTGAGTTTATTTTGTCATTTATCCACTTCGTGTATTCACGGACTTTTATTTGATGTCCCGTTAACAATAATAAATGTCAAAAAGTTTTATAAAAATTTCAAAATTTAGGATAATGTTAAAATCTTTATCCTTATCTTAATAGCAAAGAAACGTGTTGTTAAAAGTGGTTCCAGATATTTATAAAATTATATTCATTTTAAAGATGACATAATGCTCCAAAGGTTATAATTTACGTAATCTATAAATGAACCACATTTATTTTTAGATCCTCCAAAGTTTGTACTGGAACTTGTTAAATAACGATCGAATAACCAATGAGGGTTACTATTATTTTCTAAATAAATTAGAACTCATATATATATATATATATATATATATATATATATATATATATATATATATATATATATATATATATATATATATATATATATATATATATATATATATTCAATATATATAATCATGTTTTAAGTAACACGTTTTATTTTATCGTAAGTTATTTATATATTTAATTTTAAAAATTAATATTCCAACTTATTTTATATATATATATATATATACATATATTCATATACTCCCTCCGTCCCAAAATAATTGTCTACCTTACTATTTTTGTTTGTCCCTAAAAAATTGTCCCTTACTCAAAATAACAATAAAAATCCCTTAAAATTCCAATTAAATCCCCTCTATTATTGGAAGATACAATTAAATATGGCAACTCATTAACAATTTAAGCAATTCTTAATGAATTAAATTAAGGATAAAATGGACAATCCACACATATCTCTTAAATCCAAAGAAAAGTCAAACCAGACAATCTTATTGGGACGGAGGGAGTATATATCTATTTACAGATAGTTGTTCGTGAATCATCGGAAATAGTTGAAGGGTAATTGAGTATATGAACACAGTTTAAAACATTTAAGATTCAACTTAACAGACTTTGCTTATCGTGTCAGAAACATTAAATCATTTAAAGATTCGAGTTAAAAATAAGTCGAAATTTTTCGGGTCATCACAGTACCTCCCCGTTAAAGAAAATTTCGTCCCAAAATTTTGACAGAGGTCGTCATGGTTGATCGTAAGAATATTTTTATGAAGAATATAAGTTGAAATTTAGAGTTTTATCACCATTGAGTAATATGGATAAAACAATTCGATTACTCGAAGCGTATGAGAGAATCTATCGCAAAAGAGTGAAATGATGAAATCAAAGATTCGTCTTAACTCTTGACGTAGTCACGGTTGATTTCTGAAATTCAAGGAATTTAAAGAAAATCTTCGTAATATATATAAGATTTGATTCTTCGGTAATTAAGAAAATCGGAATTTTCTTTGATTAAATGCGTAATCTACCTCGATTGCTATGTCTGATATTTCGCTATAAATTAACCTCTTCCGTTTCATTATTTTCATCACTCCTATAATTTCTTCCTTAATTCATATCTCCAAAAGATTTTGAAAATGCTAAATCCAATTTTGATCCTTGATATTTTCCTGGCTATCGTATCTTTCATTCTTCTTTTTCATCTGCCACCGGAGGAATTTATTTTCTTCTACTATTACCTTGGGGTTATAATGTTTTTAATTCTCCCGTGTCTTTACGTTGCAATACGTATTGATATACACGGTTTGTAATTTCTATGTTGTTGTCGTGCTTATATTTTCCCTTATATTCCAGGGCTCCATGCTTTTGTTTTTCTTACTGACTTTAAGTGAAGCGATCAAGTCGTCTCGAATTTGTAGACCAAATCTTTGAATTTCGAATGAACATGACTAATGTTCTAAGAAGGAAATGGTAGTAGCACGATCTGATTTGTTAAATTACCAGAAAATCACAGAAAAGATAGAAATATCAAGAAAATATCTTCTTAATATGTTTAGAGGTTAAGTAGAATGAAAGAGTCGTGTAACATGGCACATGATGAAGGTATGGTCTGTGAACGATCATCACGTTCCATTAGAAATTCCAGCATGACTTACTATAATATAACCACGTTGGCCAAACGTCATTATATTATACTAACTCATGCTTCCATTCCCAACACTTCTCTAAAAACATTCATAATTTAAACTCGAAGGTTTCAGAAGTTTAGAAACTAAAACAGTTTCCTTTATGATGTAACACAGATAGCGTGAAGAGATAAATAATTTCGGACAAGAATAGTCATGAAAATATCTTCTGATATATCGAGGATATTTATACTGAAAGATACGATGATATCTTAGAATTCAAATTCAAAGGATGATGAAAA
The DNA here is from genome assembly GCF_046630445.1 of Rutidosis leptorrhynchoides. Taxonomy (NCBI): domain Eukaryota; kingdom Viridiplantae; phylum Streptophyta; class Magnoliopsida; order Asterales; family Asteraceae; genus Rutidosis; species Rutidosis leptorrhynchoides. The sequence goes on from NC_092333.1 coordinate 629,069,723, forward strand.
AAAAAATTCCGTACGAATTTAGAATATGTAAGGAGCAAGGGATTCGCTAAAGATTTCAGCAGGTACTGAATCATCTGGATTCTTTGAAGGCAGGTTTAGTCTTTGTGATTTGTTCACAGCCTCCTTCATGGTTTGCTCAATCTCTATTTTAGTTTCAAACTTTCTCATAATCTGAGCTTTTTCAACCCACTATTTTTTATCATCAAACTTTCGATTGTTAAGGTCGTTTACAGCTTTTGCTGCTTCATCAGCTTTTTCAAAATTCCGATAACTGATTCGTAAACTGGGGTGCTTTTCAGAACTTCATAATTGAAGTACATAAGTTCAGGAGGTAGACGTTATAACTATTGATGCTGCAAAATTCGAATATGATGATTGATGCTTCCCGGTATTTGGTATGGCAATTATTGTTAGAAGATGTAGATGAGTACATGATAGGGTTTCAATGAATAAATATAGTGATTTTTCGGAGAGACTTAAGTCACAGAGTAATGAAGTTGTTGGTACGTTTACTATTAATGTGGTGGAATATAAAAGGTTCCCCGGTAACAAAAACGTATATATCAAGGTTATAATAAGGCTAATCTAAAAAGTCGAAGTTGACTGATTGGATGTGCGATAAAACTGAATACTTTGAAAAAGGATTGCAAGGTTATTTTCGGTAATAACAATGTCAAATGATCTAGCACGGATACGATTTAAACTGATACTTAGTTTTTGAGTGTTTTCCAGGTGCATGATGAAATGTCCCGTTCTTATTGATTAAAAACGTTCCATATTAATTGATTTCGTTGCGAGGTTTTGACCTCTATATGAGACGTTTTTCAAAGACTGCATTCATTTTAAAACAAACCATAACCTTTATTTCATAAATAAAGGTTTAAAAAGCTTTATGTAGATTATCAAATAATGATAATCTAAAATATCCTGTTTACACACAACCATTACATAATGGTTTACAATACAAATATGTTACATCGAAATCAGTTTCTTGAATGCAGTTTTTACACAATATCATACAAACATGGACTCCAAATCTTGTCCTTATTTTAGTATGCAACAGCGGAAGCTCTTAGTATTCACCTGAGAATAAACATGCTTTAAACGTCAACAAAAATGTTGGTGAGTTATAGGTTTAACCTATATATATCAAATAGTAACAATAGACCACAAGATTTCATATTTCAATACACATCCCATACATAGAGATAAAAATCATTCATATGGTGAACACCTGGTAACCGACATTAACAAGATGCATATATAAGAATATCCCCATCATTCCGGGACACCCTTCGGATATGATATAAATTTCAAAGTACTAAAGCATCCGGTACTTTGGATGGGGTTTGTTAGGCCCAATAGATCTATCTTTAGGATTCGCGTCAATTAGGGTGTCTGTTCCCTAATTCTTAGATTACCAGACTTAATAAAAAGGGGCATATTCGATTTCGATAATTCAACCATAGAATGTAGTTTCACGTACTTGTGTCTATTTTGTAAATCATTTATAAAACCTGCATGTATTCTCATCCCAAAAATATTATATTTTAAAAGTGGGACTATAACTCACTTTCACAGATTTTTTTACATCGTCGGGAAGTAAGACTTGGCCACTGGTTGATTCACGAACCTATAACAATATATACATATATATCAAAGTATGTTCAAACTATATTTACAACACTTTTAATATATTTTGATGTTTTAAGTTTATTAAGTCAGCTGTCCTCGTTAGTAACCTACAACTAGTTGTCCACAGTTAGATGTACAGAAATAAATCGATAAATATTATCTTGAATCAATCCACGACCCAGTGTATACGTATCTCAGTATTGATCACAACTCAAACTATATATATTTTGGAATCAACCTCAACCCTGTATAGCTAACTCCAACATTCACATATAGAGTGTCTATGGTTGTTCCGAAATATATATAGATGTGTCGACATGATAGGTCGAAACATTGTATACGTGTCTATGGTATCTCAAGATTACATAATATACAATACAAGTTGATTAACTTATGGTTGGAATAGATTTGTTACCAATTTTCACGTAGCTAAAATGAGAAAAATTATCCAATCTTGTTTTACCCATAACTTCTTCATTTTAAATCCGTTTTGAGTGAATCAAATTGCTATGGTTTCATATTGAACTCTATTTTATGAATCTAAACAGAAAAAGTATAGGTTTATAGTCAGAAAAATAAGTTACAAGTCGTTTTTGTAAAGGTAGTCATTTCAGTCGAAAGAACGACGTCTAGATGACCATTTTAGAAAACATACTTCCACTTTGAGTTTAACCATAATTTTTGGATATAGTTTCATGTTCATAATAAAAATCATTTTCCAGGAATAACAACTTTTAAATCAAAGTTTATCATAGTTTTTTTTTTTTTTTTTTTTTTTTTATTAACTAACCCAAAACAGCCCGCGGTGTTACTATGCCGGCGTAAATCCGGTTTTACGGTGTTTTTCGTGTTTCCAGGTTTTAAATCATTAAGTTAGCATATCATATAGATATAGAACATGTGTTTAGTTGATTTTAAAAGTCAAGTTAGAAGGATTAACTTTTATTTGCGAACAAGTTTAGAATTAACTAAACTATGTTCTAGTGATTACAAGTTTAAACCTTCGAATAAGATAGCTTTATATGTATGAATCGAATGATGTTATGAACATCATTACTACCTCAAGTTCCTTGGATAAACCTATTGGAAATGAGAAAAATAGATCTAGCTTCAAAGGATCCTTGGATGGCTTGAAAGTTCTTGAAGCAGAATCATGACACGAAAACAATTTCAAGTAAGATTTCCACTCGAAATAAGATTGTTATAGTTATAGAAATTGAATTAAAGTTTGAATATGATTATTACCTTGTATTAGAAAGATAACCTACTGTAAGTAATAAAGGTTTCTTGATCTTGGATGATTACATGGAATGGATTTAGAAAACTTGGAAGTAAACTTGCAATCTTGGAAGTATTCTTGATTTTATGAAACTAGAACTTTTGGAATTTATGAAGAACACTTAGAACTTGAAGATAGAACTTGAGAGAAATTAATTAGATGAAGAAAATTGAAGAATGAAAGTGTTTGTAGGTGTTTTTGGTCGTTGGTGTATGGATTAGATATAAAGGATATGTAATTTTGTTTTCATGTAAATAAGTCATGAATGATTACTCATATTTTTGTAATTTAATGAGATATTTCATGCTAGTTGCCAAATGATGGTTCCCACATGTGTTAGGTGGCTCACATGGGCTGCTAAGAGCTGATCATTGGAGTGTATATACCAATAGTACATGCATCTAAAAGCTGTGTATTGTACGAGTACGAATACGGGTGCATACGAGTAGAATTGTTGATGAAACTGAACGAGGATGTAATTGTAAGCATTTTTGTTAAGTAGAAGTATTTTTATAAGTGTATTGAAGTCTTTCAAAAGTGTATGAATACATATTAAAACACTACATGTATATACATTTTAACTGAGTCGTTAAGTCATCGTTAGTCGTTACATGTAAACGTTGTTTTGAAACCTTTAGGTTAACGATCTTGTTGAATGTTGTTAACCCATTGTTTATTATAACAAATGAGATGTTAAATTGTTATATTATCATGATATTATGATATATAATATATCTTAGTATGATATATATACAGTTAAATGTCGTTACAACGATAATCGTTACATATATGTCTCGTTTCGAAATCATTAAGTTAGTAGTCTTATTTTTACATATGTATTTCATTGTTAATACACTTAATAATATATTTACTTATCATTTAACATAATTAACCAAGTGTATCAATATCTTAATATGATTCATATGTACCTAGTAAGACGTTGTTATAACGATAATCGTTATATATATCGTTTTCGAGTTTCTTAAATTAATAGTCTCATTTTTATGTATATAACTCATTGTTAAAATACCTAATGAGATACATACTTATAATAAAATCATGTTAACTATATATATAACCATATATATGTCATCGTATAGTTTTTACAAGTTTTAACGTTCGTGAATCACCGGTCAACTTGGGTGGTCAATTGTCTATATGAAACCTATTTCAATTAATCAAGTCTTAACAAGTTTGATTGCTTAAAATGTTGGAAACACTTAATCATGTAAATAACACTTTCATTTAATATATATATAAACATGGAAAAGTTCGGGTCACTACAGTACCTACCCGTTAAATAAATTTCGTCCCGAAATTTTAAGCAGTTGGAGGTGTTGACGTATCTTCTGGAAATAAATGGGGGTATTTCTTCTTCATCTGATCTTCATGCTCCCAGGTGAACTCGGGTCCTCTACGAGCATTCCATCGAACCTTAACAATTGGTATCTTGTTTTGCTTAAGTCTTTTAACCTCACGATCCATTATTTCGACGGGTTCTTCGATGAATTGGAGTTTTTCGTTGATTTGGATTTCATCTAACGGAATAGTGAGATCTTCTTTAGCAAAACATTTCTTCAAATTCGAGACGTGGAAAGTGTTATGTACAGCCGCGAGTTGTTGAGGTAACTCAAGTCGGTAAGCTATTGGTCCGACACGATCAATAATCTTGAATGGTCCAATATACCTTGGATTTAATTTCCCTCGTTTACCAAATCGAACAACGCCTTTCCAAGGTGCAACTTTAAGCATGACCATCTCTCCAATTTCAAATTCTATATCTTTTCTTTTAATGTCAGCGTAGCTCTTTTGTTGACTTTGGGCGGTTTTCAACCGTTGTTGAATTTGGATGATCTTCTCGGTAGTTTCTTGTATAATCTCCGGACCCGTAATCTGTCTATCCCCCACTTCACTCCAACAAATCGGAGACCTGCACTTTCTACCATAAAGTGCTTCAAAAGGCGCCATCTCAATGCTTGAATGGTAGCTGTTGTTGTAGGAAAATTCTTCTAACGGTAGATGTCGATCCCAACTGTTTCCGAAATCAATAACACAAGCTCGTAGCATGTCTTCAAGCGTTTGTATCGTCCTTTCGCTCTGCCCATCAGTTTGTGGATGATAGGCAGTACTCATGTCTAGACGAGTTCCCAATGCTTGCTGTAATGTCTGCCAGAATCTTGAAATAAATCTGCCATCCCTATCAGAGATAATAGAGATTGGTATTCCATGTCTGGAGATGACTTCCTTCAAATACAGTCGTGCTAACTTCTCCATCTTGTCATCTTCTCTTATTGGCAGGAAGTGTGCTGACTTGGTGAGGCGATCAACTATTACCCAAATAGTATCATAACTACTTGCAGTCCTTGGCAATTTAGTAATGAAATCCATGGTAATGTTTTCCCATTTTCATTCCGGGATTTCAGGTTGTTGTAGTAGACCTGATGGTTTCTGATGTTCAGCTTTGACCTTAGAACACGTCAAACATTTTCCTACATATTTAGCAATATCGGATTTCATACTTGGCCACCAAAAATGTTTCTTAAGATCCTTGTACATCTTCCCCGTTCCAGGATGTATTGAGTATCTGGTTTTATGAGCTTCTCTAAGTACCATTTCTCTCATATCTCCAAATTTTGGTACCCAAATTCTTTCAGCCCTATACCGGGTTCCGTCTTCCCGAATATTAAGATGCTTCTCCGATCCTTTGGGTATTTCATCCTTTAAATTTTCCTCTTTTAAAACTCCTTGTTGTGCCTCCTTTATTTGAGTAGTAAGGTTAGTGTGAATCATTATATTTATAGATTTTACCCGAATGGGTTCTCTGTCCTTTCTGCTCAAGGCGTCGGCTACCACATTTGCCTTCCCCGGGTGGTAACGAATCTCAAAGTCGTAATCATTCAACAATTCAATCCACCTACGCTACCTCATATTCAGTTGTTTTTGATTAAATATGTGTTGAAGACTTTTGTGGTCGGTATATATAATACTTTTGACCCCATATAAGTAGTGCCTCCAAGTCTTTAATGCAAAAACAACCGCGCCTAATTCCAAATCATGCGTCGTATAATTTTGCTCGTGAATCTTCAATTGTCTAGACGCATAAGCAATCACCTTCGTCCGTTGCATTAATACGGAACCGAGACCTTGCTTTGATGCGTCACAATAAATCACAAAATCATCATTCCCTTCAGGCAATGACAATATAGGTGCCGTAGTTAGCTTTTTCTTCAATAATTGAAACGCCTTCTCTTGTTCATCCTTCCATTCAAATTTCTTCCTTTTATGCGTTAATGCAGTCAAGGGTTTTGCTATTTTGGAGAAATCTTGGATGAATCTTCTGTAGTAACCAGCCAATCCTAAAAATTGACGTATATGCTTCGGAGTTTTTGGGGTTTCCCACTTTTCAACGGTTTCGATCTTTGCCGGGTCCACCTGGATACCTTCTTTGTTCACTATGTGACCGAGGAATTGAACTTCTTCCAACCAAAATGCACACTTTGAAAACTTAGCGTACAGTTTTTCTTTCCTCAATACTTCTAGCACTTTTCTCAAATGTTCTTCGTGCTCTTGATCATTCTTTGAGTAAATAAGTATGTCATCGATGAAAACAATGACAAACTTGTCAAGATATGGCCCACACACTCGGTTCATAAGGTCCATGAACACAGCTGGTGCGTTAGTCAATCTAAACGGCATAACCATAAACTCGTAATGACCATAACGCGTCCTAAAAGCAATTTTTGAAATATCATCCTCCTTTACTCGCATTTGATGATATCCAGAACGTAAATTGATCTTCGAATAAACCGACGAGCCTTGTAGTTGATCAAATAAGTCGTCAATTCTCGGCAGTGGATAACGGTTTTTGATGGTAAGTTTGTTCAACTCTCTTTAGTCAATACACAACCTAAATGTACCATCCTTCTTCTTGACAAACAAAACAGGAGCTCCCCATGGTGATGTGCTTGGTCGAATGAACCCACGTTCTAATAGTTCTTGAAGTTGGCTTTGTAGTTCTTTCATCTCGCTGGGTGCGAGTCTATAAGGAGCACGAGCTATTGGTGCAGCTCCTGGTGCAAGATCTATTTGAAATTCAACAGATCGATGTGGAGGTAGTCCCGGTAATTCTTTCGGAAATACATCGGGAAATTCTTTTGCGACGGGAACATCATTGATGCTCTTTTCTTCAGTTTGTACTTTCTCGACGTGTGCTAGAACAGCATAGCAACCTTTTATTATTAGTTTTTGTGCCTTCAAATTACTAATAAGATGTAGCTTCATGTTGCCCTTTTCTCCGTACACCATTAAGGGTTCTCCTTCTTCTCGTACAATGCGAATTGCATTTTTATAACATACAATCTCTGCTTTCACCTTCTTCAGCCAGTCCATGCCAACTATTACATCAAAACTCCCTAACTCTACTGGTATCAAATCAATCTTAAATATTTCGCTACCCAGTTTAATTTCTCGATTCCGGCATATATTATCTGCTGAAATTAATTTACCATTTGCTAATTCGAGTAAAAATTTACTATCCAACGGCGTCAATGGACAACTTAATTTAGCACAAAAATTTCTACTCATATAGCTTCTATCCGCACCCGAATCAAATAAAACGTAAGCAGATTTATTGTCAATAAGAAACGTACCCGTAACAAGCTCCGGGTCTTCCTGTGCCTCTGCCGCATTAATATTGAAAACTCTTCCGCGGCCTTGTCCATTCGTGTTCTCCTGGTTCGGGCAATTTCTAATAATGTGGCCCAGTTTTCCACATTTATAACAAACTACATTGGCATAACTTGCTCCGACACTACTTGCTCTGCCATTACTCGTTCCGACACCATTTGTTCCTTTCGTTCCGTTAGCCCCTGGTCCGTAGACCTCACACTTCGCCGCGCTATGACCATTTCTCTTACACTTGTTGCAAAATTTGGTGCAGAACCCCGAGTGATACTTTTCACACCTTTGGCATAGCTGCTTCTGATTGTTGTTGTTGTTGCGGTTGTTATTGTTGTTGGGATGATTGTTGTAGTTGTTGTTGTTGTTGTTGTTGTTGTTGTTGTTGTTGTTGTTGTTGGGCCGTTTGTTGTAGTTGCGATTGATGTTGCGATTGTTGGGATAATTGTTGCGATTATTATTGTAATTGCTGTTGTTGTTGTATTGGTGATTCTTATCACCGTTTTCCTCCTACTTTCTTTTGGCTTGCTTCACATTGGTCTCTTCAGCCGTCTGTTCTTTAATTCTTTCCTCAATCTGGTTCACTAGTTTGTGAGCCATTCTACATGCCTGTTGTATGGAGGCAGGCTCGTGTGAACTTATATCTTCTTGGATTCTTTCCGGTAATCCTTTCACAAACGCGTCGATCTTCTCTTCCTCATCTTCGAACGCTCCCGGACACAATAGGCACAATTCTGTGAATCGTCTTTCGTACGTGGTAATATCAAATCCTTGGGTTCGTAACCCTCTAAGTTCTGTCTTGAGCTTATTGACCTCTGTTCTGGGACGGTACTTCTCGTTCATCAAGTGCTTGAATGCTGACCACGGTAGTGCGTAAGCATCATCTTGTCCCACTTGCTCTAGATAGGTATTCCACCATGTTAACGCAGAACCTGTGAAGGTATGCGTAGCGTACTTCACTTTGTCCTCTTCAGTACACTTACTTATGGCAAACACCGATTCGACCTTCTCGGTCCACCGTTTCAATCCGATAGGTCCTTCGGTTCCATCAAATTCCAAAGGTTTGCAGGCAGTGAATTCTTTGTAGGTGCATCCTACACGATTTCCTGTACTGCTAGATCCAAGGTTATTGTTGGTATGTAGCGCAGCCTGTACTGCGGCTATGTTTGAAGCTAGAAAAGTACGGAATTCCTCTTCATTCATATTCACGGTGTGTCGAGTAGTCGGTGCCATTTCCTTCAAAATAGTCAAATGGAACAAGTTAATCATACAGAATATTAAGAGTAGTTAATAGTATTTCGTAGCATAATATGAACTCATTTATAAAAGCTTTTTCTTCATATTAGCGTTTTATAAGTTTAAATTCGGGTAGTACCTACCCGTTAAGTTCATACTTAGTAGCTAATATACAATTCAACTACTACAATTCTATATGAAAAACTGATTATAATAATATATCGCGTTCAAACTTTTACACAATATTTTACAAACTTACAATACCGCTTATTTTACATATAGCATGAAATATAGCACACAATAAATTTGATACAAGATGGTTGTGAAGATAATTCTAGCTAGTACACAAGTCGTTCAGCAAAGGCAATAAAGACACATAATTCATACGTCCAGAAACAAGTCATGCATTCTGGTTTTACTAGGATTACTTCCCATCCTTGGTCTTGTGGAACATAACCGTTATGGCCGTTGATAAGACAGCGTGTTGTAACGTCGTCAAAGGGACGAGGGTTACGTAATGTCCAACAGTCCCGTAACAATCTAAAAACCTCATTTCTTACCCCAATTACCGTCTCCGTCACTTGTGGGAACGTTTTGTTTAATAGTTGTAGCCAGATGTTCTTGTTCTCACTTTGGTGAGAAGCGAACATTACTAATCCGTAAGCATAACATGCTTCTTTATGTTGCATGTTAGCCGCTTTTTCTAAATCACGAAGTCCAATATTCGGATATATTGAGTCAAAATAATTTCTTAACCCATTGCGTAAAATAGCATTTGGGTTCCCCACAATATATGCGTCAAAGTAAACACATCGTAACTTATGGGTTTCCCAATGTGATATCCCCCATCTTTCAAACGAAAGTCTCTTATAAACCAAGACATTCTTGGAACGTTCTTCGAATGTCTTACTAACTGATTTCACCGTAAATAGTTGTGCCGAAGAATTCTGACCGACTCTAGACAAGACTTCATCAATCATGTCTCCGGGTAGGTCTCTTAAAATATTGGGTTGTCTATCCATTTTGTGTTTTTATACTGTAAAATAGACAAGAGTTAGATTCATAAAAAAAATACTTATTAATACAAGCAATTTTTACATATATCATAAAGCATAAGCACACTATATTACACCACACGAATACAACTATCTTATTCCGACTCGCTCGTTTCTTCTTCTTCGGTTTTGGTTCGTTTTGCCAAGTTTCTAGGGATATATGATGTTCCCCTAATACGAGCTGTCGTTTTCCACAACGGTTTAGAAAAACCTGGTGGTTTAGAGGTTCCCGGGTCATTGTTACAACTTAAGGACTTCGGGGGTTGACGATACATATAAAGTTCATCGGGGTTGGAATTAGATTTCTCTATTTTTATGCCCTTTCCCTTATTATTTTCTTTTGCCTTTTTAAATTCAGTTGGGGTAATTTCTAAAACATCATCGGAATTCTCGTCGGAATCCGATTCATCGGAGAATTGGTAATCCTCCCAATATTTTGCTTCCTTGGCGGAAACACCATTGACCATAATTAACCTTGGTCGGTTGGTTGAGGATTTTCTTTTACTTAACCGTTTTATTATTTCCCCCACCGGTTCTATTTCTTCATCCGGTTCCGATTCTTCTTCCGGTTCCGATTCTTCTTCCGGTTCCGACTCTTCTTCCGGTTCCTCTTCGGGAACTTATGAATCAGTCCATGAATCATTCCAATTTACATTTGACTCTTCATTATTATTAGGTGAGTCAATGAGACTTGTTCTAGAGGTAGACATCTATCACATATTATCAAACGTGTTAAGAGATTAATATATCACATAATATTCACATGTTAAAAATATATAGTTTCCAACAAAATTTGTTAAGCAATCATTTTTCAAGTAAACATGGTCGAAGTCCAGACTTACTAATGCATCCTAACAAACTCGATAAGACACACTAATGCAAATTTTCTGGTTCTCTAAGACCAACGCTCGGATACCAACTGAAATGTCCCGTTCTTATTGATTAAAAACGTTCCATATTAATTGATTTCGTTGCGAGGTTTTGACCTCTATATGAGACGTTTTTCAAAGACTGCATTCATTTTAAAACAAACCATAACCTTTATTTCATAAATAAAGGTTTAAAAAGCTTTATGTAGATTATCAAATAATGATAATCTAAAATATCCTGTTTACACACGACCATTACATAATGGTTTACAATACAAATATGTTACATCGAAATCAGTTTCTTGAATGCAGTTTTTACACAATATCATACAAACATGGACTCCAAATCTTGTCCTTATTTTAGTATGCAACAGCGGAAGCTCTTAGTATTCACCTGAGAATAAACATGCTTTAAACGTCAACAAAAATGTTGGTGAGTTATAGGTTTAACCTATATATATCAAATCGTAACAATAGACCACAAGATTTCATATTTCAATACACATCCCATACATAGAGATAAAAATCATTCATATGGTGAACACCTGGTAACCGACATTAACAAGATGCATATATAAGAATATCCCCATCATTCCGGGACACCCTTCGGATATGATATAAATTTCGAAGTACTAAAGCATCCGGTACTTTGGATGGGGTTTGTTAGGCCCAATAGATCTATCTTTAGGATTCGCGTCAATTAGGGTGTCTGTTCCCTAATTCTTAGATTACCAGACTTAATAAAAAGGGGGATATTCGATTTCGATAATTCAACCATAGAATGTAGTTTCACGTACTTGTGTCTATTTTGTAAATCATTTATAAAATCTGCATGTATTCTCATCCCAAAAATATTAGATTTTAAAAGTGGGACTATAACTCACTTTCACAGATTTTTTTACTTCGTCGGGAAGTAAGACTTGGCCACTGGTTGATTCACGAACCTATAACAATATATACATATATATCAAAGTATGTTCAAACTATATTTACAACACTTTTAATATATTTTGATGTTTTAAGTTTATTAAGTCAGCTGTCCTCGTTAGTAACCTACAACTAGTTGTCCACAGTTAGATGTACAGAAATAAATCGATAAATATTATCTTGAATCAATCCACGACCCAGTGTATACGTATCTCAGTATTGATCACAACTCAAACTATATATATTTTGGAATCAACCTCAACCCTGTATAGCTAACTCCAACATTCACATATAGAGTGTCTATGGTTGTTCCGAAATATATATAGATGTGTCGACATGATAGGTCGAAACATTGTATACGTGTCTATGGTATCTCAAGATTACATAATATACAATACAAGTTGATTAACTTATGGTTGGAATAGATTTGTTACCAATTTTCACGTAGCTAAAATGAGAAAAATTATCCAATCTTGTTTTACCCATAACTTCTTCATTTTAAATCCGTTTTGAGTGAATCAAATTGCTATGGTTTCATATTGAACTCTATTTTATGAATCTAAACAGAAAAAGTATAGGTTTATAGTCGGAAAAATAAGTTACAAGTCGTTTTTGTAAAGGTAGTCATTTCAGTCGAAAGAACGACGTCTAGATGACCATTTTAGAAAACATACTTCCACTTTGAGTTTAACCATAATTTTTGGATATAGTTTCATGTTCATAATAAAAATCATTTTCCCAGAATAACAACTTTTAAATCAAAGTTTATCATAGTTTTTTTTTTTTTTTTTTTTTAATTAACTAACCCAAAACAGCCCGCGGTGTTACTATGACGGCGTAAATCCGGTTTTACGGTGTTTTTCGTGTTTCCAGGTTTTAAATCATTAAGTTAGCATATCATATAGATATAGAACATGTGTTTAGTTGATTTTAAAAGTCAAGTTAGAAGGATTAACTTTTATTTGCGAACAAGTTTAGAATTAACTAAACTATGTTCTAGTGATTACAAGTTTAAACCTTCGAATAAGATAGCTTTATATGTATGAATCGAATGATGTTATGAACATCATTACTACCTCGAGTTCCTTGGATAAACCTATTGTAAATGAGAAAAATAGATCTAGCTTCAAAGGATCCTTGGATGGCTTGAAAGTTCTTGAAGCAGAATCATGACACGAAAACAATTTCAAGTAAGATTTCCACTCGAAATAAGATTGTTATAGTTATAGAAATTGAATTAAAGTTTGAATATGATTATTACCTTGTATTAGAAAGATAACCTACTGTAAGTAACAAAGGTTTCTTGATCTTGGATGATTACTTGGAATGGATTTAGAAAACTTGGAAGTAAACTTGCAATCTTGGAAGTATTCTTGATTTTATAAAACTAGAACTTTTGGAATTTATGAAGAACACTTAGAACTTGAAGATAAAACTTGAGAGAGATTAATTAGATGAAGAAAATTGAAGAATGAAAGTGTTTGTAGGTGTTTTTGGTCGTTGGTGTATGGATTAGATATAAAGGATATGTAATTTTGTTTTCATGTAAATAAGTCATGAATGATTACTCATATTTTTGTAATTTAATGAGATATTTCATGCTAGTTGCCAAATGATGGTTCCCACATGTGTTAGGTGGCTCACATGGGCTGCTAAGAGCTGATCATTGGAGTGTATATACCAATAGTACATGCATCTAAAAGCTGTGTATTGTACGAGTACGAATACGGGTGCATACGAGTAGAATTGTTGATGAAACTGAACGAGGATGTAATTGTAAGCATTTTTGTTAAGTAGAAGTATTTTGATAAGTGTATTGAAGTCTTTCAAAAGTGTATGAATACATATTAAAACACTACATGTATATACATTTTAACTGAGTCGTTAAGTCATCGTTAGTCGTTGCATGTAAACGTTGTTTTGAAACCTTTAGGTTAACGATCTTGTTGAATGTTGTTAACCCATTGTTTATTATAACAAATGAGATGTTAAATTATTATATTATCATGATATTATGATATATAATATATCTTAGTATGATATATATACAGTTAAATGTCGTTACAATGATAATCGTTACATATATGTCTCGTTTCGAAATCATTAAGTTAGTAGTCTTATTTTTACATATGTATTTCATTGTTAATACACTTAATAATATATTTACTTATCATTTAACATAATTAACCAAGTGTATCAATATCTTAATATGATTCATATGTACCTAGTAAGACGTTGTTATAACGATAATCGTTATATATATCGTTTTCGAGTTTCTTAAATTAATAGTCTCATTTTTATGTATATAACTCATTGTTAAAATACCTAATGAGATACATACTTATAATAAAATCATGTTAACTATATATATAACCATATATATGTCATCGTATAGTTTTTACAAGTTTTAACGTTCGTGAATCACCGGTCAACTTGGGTGGTCAATTGTCTATATGAAACCTATTTCAATTAATCAAGTCTTAACAAGTTTGATTGCTTAAAATGTTGGAAACACTTAATCATGTAAATAACAATTTCATTTAATATATATATAAACATGGAAAAGTTCGGGTCACTACACATGACTATATGCATAAGTCTTTCTTTTCGTAGATAACGCGTGGTTGGACCATCCTCTCGATTATATCTTAATTGAGGTGTTTTCAAGAATCATGAAGGGTTTGAACACAGATTGTAATCGTCAATACACATATGATGTTCTAGAATTTTGAATGATACGAATATTTTTCTGGGTTTTATGAAGAAAAGTGATGTTCTAGTAAAGTTTTGAAGTCAAAGTATAGTTTTGAAAGATGTAGGAATCTAAGAGTGATGTTATCTGTTATATCTTGACTTGGATTCTGATCTGTTAAAATCAGAATATGTAATTGAATTTAAACGAGGAAGGTTGTTCTGATTTCTATGAAAGAATGCATATCATTGTGAAAGTAGTGAGTATAGTTTAATGATTATTGAATTATTGAAGAATGTACACTGTAACATATTAATGTGAAATTTAAATATTCTCTCGGGTATTACCTACCCGTTAAATATTTCACAAATAATATTTTGTACAAAAGAATTTTTATTACAGTCTTTATGAAAATATATGTATGTATATTTTCTTCAGATGTAATACAGATTTAATGAGTTAATGTTAAATTAAACTCATTTGATTTATTGTTGGACTATAAATGAATAATCCCTAAAACTTTAAAAATTACGCAATCTTCGCGGATTATTTCTTCAACGTTAATGAAATTATGAATCAATACTTCATTATTCATTTTTATTGACATTTCTCGGTGAAGGATGTTCGTGCTCGTGGAATTCTTGTGAACTTCGCAACGCATGAATGATGTTTCTGGAAAGTTTCGAGTTCATCGAAAATGAAAGTGTAAAATCAAATATGTAATTGAGTAATACAATTGGTTTATTAGGAGATGGAATTCATTGAGTTGAAACAGAGATTGTAGTTAATGATGGTTAAATTGTTAACGAAGGATGTCTATAATAGCCTATTAGTAATATGAATTAATCGAGTATTATTTACCCTTTAAAATTCACACGTAATAGTTTAGTACAAAAAGATATATTATGGTTTCCAAAATTCATATATATATATATATATATATATATATATATATATATATATATATATATATATATATATATATATATATATATAATATATAAATTCTTTGGAAATAATGAGTTAATACTCCATAACTCGTTATTATATATATATATATATATATACCCATTGGTGATTGTGGTGTCGATATCGTCGGTGGTTATGAAGCTTGCGGAGTTCGTGGTGCTGCAGATGTTGCTGGTGATATTGACTGTACTGCTGGTGATTCTTGTATACAAGTCTAGCTTGTAAATCAGGCACCATTCCTATCAGGGTTTACTTTCATCATTTTTATCCGCCCACTCATCGAATTTACGGTTAGAACTAGAATAAATAATTTCTAAAACTTTTAGAAACTACATATTCTCTGCGGAATATTTCTTCAGTGAAGTGATGAATCAATACTTCATCGTTTATTGTTGTTGGTACTCCTTGGTATTTATGGTGCGTATAATGTTGATGCTCGAGGTACAGATTGTGATGTTGAGGCTTGTGATGCGGATGTTGTTGGTGGTGGTAATGGTGCTGTTGGTGCTGATGCTGGTGGTGCTGTTGGTGCTTGTAAATTTTGCACCATATTCTCTAAAGCCACAACTCGAGCATGAAGCTTGTTGACTTCTTCCATTACTCCGGGATGATTGGCGATTGGAATGAGGGGATGAATAAAATTTAGAATTCTCGATATTATATAATCGTTGCGAGATATTTTGGATATGAGGGTGAAAATGGTGTTTCGGACTGGTTCGCCGGTAAGTACTTCAGGTTCTTCGGCAAGAGGTGAGTTTGGTTGGTGGAAAGGATCGCCTTCTTCTTGTCTCCATTGGTTAAGTCGACTACGAACCCATCCCCAATTCATCCAGAATTGATGATGGCTAATTGGTTGATCCATTCCGGTCACACTGCTTTCGGAGCTCAGGTAGAAATCCATATCGAAAGAGCTATCGAATTATGAGGAACTCGAACTGGATGCAGAATCCATCTTGTATAATCAGGAAAATGATTTTTGATATGAAATAGATTATAAGACTTAGATTGGTATTCTTCAATACATAATTCACATATGTATATATAATACCAAAATCCCATAAATTACTGAGAAATCTTCGGAAGATGTCAGGCAAAGTTTATAGTAACAGATATGCTAAGATATGAATTCGTCTGTACACTATCTATGCAATAAATGCAGGAAAACATGTCTAGACTTAAGAATGATAAGTATGTAATCTCTGACAAGAAATGATAAGAAAAAATTGGTAAAAACAGATACGGTCATTGTGATGACCCGGAAATTTCTGACCAAATTTAAACTTAATCTTTGTATGATTAACATTTCCGACACGATAAGCAAAGTCTGTAAAACTGAATCTCAAAATTTTTGAACTACTTTTATATATTTAAATACCCTTCGGTTGTTTTCGACGATTCGCGAACAATTATATATAAATAGATACATATATACTATAACTTGAAAAGGTAACAATGTATTAATTGTTTGATACCGTACATTAAACTTATTGGTTTAAATATCTATTTGAATATATATGATAAGTTGAAATATTTATTATTAAAATTTATTTATATATAACTTTCAATGTGTATTTAAAAACTGATTTATATATTAAAAAGATATATACATATATATAATTTCAAATTATTTAGTAAACGATAGTAACATTCGTTTATTGATTCGATTGATATTTAGATAAGTTAACTAAAGCATTTAAGATGAACCAGTAAAACACTAATTTGCTACAGTATTTTCAAATTGCTACAGTACCCAAAATGCTACAGTGTTTTCGAAAATCACTATTTGCTACAGTGAAATTGACTTTGCTACAGTGAATTGCTACAGTAAAAATTGACTTTGCTAGTAAACCATTTTTGATATGAAGTAAATGACCAAAACACTTAAATGTATAAGTTATACCTTGAGTGGTATAGTTTATGGATGATTTAAGACTATATTTTGACAAAGGTACGATTCACGAAACGTAAAGTACAAGTTTTCTCAGTATACGATAGGACGTTCGAAAAACCAGAACCGGGACATAAGTCGAGTGATGACGTACGACTTATCGGAACTAAAATTACAAATCAACTATGCACGTGAATTTAATATAATATATAATTAATTATATAAATTATTATATATTATAAATATTATATTAAAATATGTCGATAAACTAGAGGCCAAAACATTGTGAGCTGTAAACCCATCCCATGCGATCGCATGGGAAATGGGCTGTAAAGCCATGCGATCGCATGGCAGTCATATCCAGGCCACATCTATAAATTCGAGCGATTTCATTTCATTTCAGCACACATATCTACTATCTATCTCTGTATTATTATTATTTATATTATTATTATTATTATTATTATTATTATTATTATTATTATTATTATTATTAAGATTAATATTATTATTAATATTATTAATTAGTATTATACATAAAATACTACGACGAGGTTATGAGCGTGTCACTTTCAAAATGGTTTTCAAGCGGGATAGAGCTAAGGAAATTATGGGTTATTGCCAAGGAGGTTATGGGTAATGTTCGGAGGTATATTTGTGAGTCAAACCTAGTGTTTATCATCTCTGTTGCGTCTACGTACTTTTCTGAAATATTGAATCACAATATTGATACGTTGAGATCTACGATTATTTGGTAATCCGAGTTTCGGTCACATTACGATGAACAACTTTATATGCTGCTAAGGTGAGTTCATTGATCCCTTTTTATACATATTTTTTGGCTGAGAATACATGCGCTGTTTTATAAAATGAATACAAAAACTAAAACTGATATGCGTGAGTTTCATATGATCCCTTTTTCTCTTTACATTTTTGGGCTGAGAATACATGCGCAGTTTTATAAACTGTTTTACTAAATGGATACAAATACTAAAACTAATTTTGTGTGAGTTTCATTTGCTCCCTTTTTAAATGCTTTTATAATATATATTTTTGGGCTGAGAATACATGCACTTTATTTTAAACACAATGGATACAAGTACATACTAAATTCTACACCGAGTTTGAACCGAAAATCCCTTAGCTTTGGTAACTAGTAACTACCGGTTATAAGAACTGGTGGGCGCGAGTAGTTGTATATGGATCCATAGGGTTTGACATCCCCGTCTGTTCCAGGTATAGAAAGAAACTCTAGCCTGAACTATAAAACAGACGTATGCTATTTGAAGTTAGTACACGTTGGATTGCGTGTATTGTACATGTTGGTTGCATGTTAAACGAGGGGTACTTATTATAAATGTTAAGGCTTAATTACCAGGGTGCTCAACTTTGTAGAACCGATTGATAAACGTTTCGGATGAAACAACTGAAATCTTGTGGTCCACCTTTTATTTAAAACATATTGATAAACGTTTTGGATGAAACAACTGGAACCTTGTGGTTTACCTTTATATACAGATTATGCGAAACACTAAAACTATGAACTCACCAACCTTTGTGTTGACATTTGTTAGCATGTTTATTCTCAGGTTCCCTAGAAGTCTTCCGCTGTTTGCTTATATGTTAGACAAGCTATGTGCATGGAGTCTTACATGGCATATTTATCAAGGAAACGTTGCATTCACCAAATCATCACCATGTATCTTATTTTGACTGCATTGTCAACGGAATTACTATTGTAAACTATTATTTACGGTGATTGTTTATATGTAGAAATCATCAGATGTCGAAAACCTTTGATTTAAATATTCATTTATGGTGTGCCTTTTCAAAAGAATGCAATGTTTACAAAACGTATCATATAGAGGTCAAATACCTCGCAATGAAATCGATGAATGACGTGTTCGTCCATATGGATTTGGAGCGATCGTCACAGTTGGTATCAGAGCGTTGGTCCTAGTGAACCAGGTCTTGCATAAGTGTGTCTAACTGATAGTTGTTAGGATGCATTAGTAAGCCTGGACTTCGACCGTGTCTGCATGTCAAAAGTTTTGCTTATCATTTTTTGTCGGAAATTACCTGCTTATCATTCCTAGTCTAGACACGTTTTACTGCATTGATTGCATGAATAGTGTATAGACAAAATTTATATCTTAGCGTATCTGTTACTGTAAACTTTTCCTGACATCTTCCAAAAATTTCTCCGTGATTTATGGAATTTAGTATTATATATACATATGTAAATTATGTATTGAAGAGTACCAATCTAAATTCTATAATCTATTTCATATCAAAAATCATCTCTCTAATTATACAAGATGGATCCCGTATCTAGTTCAAATTCCTTAAACTCTGACAGCTATTCCGATATAGATATTCACCTGAATTCCGAAGACAGTGTAACCGGAATGGATCAACCAATTAGCCATCATCTATTCTGGATGAATTGGGGATGGGTTCGTAGTCTACTTAATTATTGGAGACAAGAAGAAGGCGATCCCTTCCATCCACCACATTGCCCTCTTGGCGAAGAACCTGAAGCACTTATCGGCGAACCTGTTCGTAATACCATTTTCTCTCTCATCTCCAGAATATCTCGTCATGATCATATACTCTCTCAAATTTTGGATCTTATTCATCCGCTCGTCCGAACCGCCAATCATCCCGGTATAGTAGAAGAAGTCAACGAGCTTCGCGCTCGGGTATTGGCTTTGGAGAATATGGTGCAAAGGTTACAAGCACCAGCAGAATCTCCGGCAACAATAGTACCACCGACAACAACACCAACAGTACCATTACCACCACCAACAACATCCGCATCGCAAACCTCAACTTCACAATCTGTTCCATGAGCATCAACGTCATACGCACCGTAGTTACCAAGAAATACCAGCAACAATAACCGATGAAGTATTAACTCATTTCCCCTGAAGAAATTTTATGTATATTTAATATATATGAATTTTGAAATCAAAATAAATCTTTTCGTACTAAGCTATTACATGTGAATCTTAACTGATAGGTACTACTCGGTTAGTTCATATTACTAATATGCAATGATGTACATCCTTCCTTAACAACTTAACCATTGTTAACTACAATATCTGTTTCAACCCAATGAATTCCATTTCATAATAAAACAAGTGTATTAATCAATTACATAATTGATTTTACATTTTCAATTTCGATATACTCGAAACCTTCCAGAAAACATCATCTGTACCTTGTAAGGTTCACAAAAATTCCACGAGCATCAACATTCTTCACCGAGGAATATCAACAAGAATAAATAATGAAGTATTGATTTCACTAGTGAAAAACTCCGCAAAGATTATGTAATCTTTAATGTTTTAGAGATTAATCATTTCTAAGTCAAGCCGAAAATCAAATGAGCTTAATATGATATTAACTCATTAAATCCGTATTACATCTGAAGAAATATACATACATATATTTTCATAAAGACTGTAATGAAAATTCTTTTGTACAAAATATTACTTGTGAAATCTTTAACGGGTAGGTAATTCACGGGAAATATATAAGTTCACAATTAATATGTTATACTGTACATTCTTCAACTTTGATTCAAAAATTATTAACTATGCTCACAGCGATATACAATCGTTTCCATACAAATTCAATTACATATTCTGATATTGACGGATCAGAATCCAAGTCAAGATTTAACAAGTGATATCATTTTTAGATATCTACATCTTTCAAAGCTATACTTTGACTTTAAATCTGTGCAAGATCCATTAGCATTGTTTTTACCAAAAATAACCTTGCAATTCCTCTTCAAAAGTATCCAGTATTATCAACCGTTCAACCAGTCAACGACGACCTTTCAGACTTGTAACTTTGGCAAATACGTTTTTGTTACTGAGGAACCTTTTATGTTCCACCACATTAGCAGTAAATTTACCAACCACTTCATTGATCCTTGATCTTTCGAAAAATCCTTATACTCATTGAAACCGTATCATGTACTCATCCACATCTTGTAACGGCAATTGCCGTACCAACTATCGAGAATTAGCAATCAGTATTTTGAAATCTTGCAGCACTTCTACGCCAACAGTTATATGTGTACATATAACGTCTACCTCCTGGACTTACATACTTCGAATGTAAAGTTTCCGAAAAACACCCCAAACTACAAAACTAGTTCTCCGAATTTTGGAAAAATGTTGATAAAGCAGCAAAAACTGTAAACGACCTTAACAGTCAAAAGTTTGATGATAAAGAATAGTATGGTGGTAAAGCTGAGAAAAAGAGAAGGTTTGGAACTGAAAAACGGATTGAGTAAAGTATGAAAGAGGCTGTGGACAAATCACAAAGACTAAATCTACCTTCAAAGAATCCAAATGATTCAGTATCTGCTGAAGCCATTAACGAATACCTTGCCTCCAAATCTAAACCCTTGCGGACAATATTCTTCATCATCCTCTGATATTATAAATTCTAAGATATCATCGTATCTTTCATTATAAATATCCTCCATATTTCTGGTGATAATTCCATAATCATTCGTATCGGAAATCAATTTTCTCCTTGCGATATCTGTGTTACATCATAGAATAAACTATTTTAGTTTCTAAATTCTGAAACTTTCAAGTTTAAAATATGAATATTTTGGAAGTGGTGTTGGGAGCTGAAGCATGAGATAGTATAATATAATGACACTTGATCAACGTGATTATATTACAGTAAGTCATGCTGAGTTTCTAATGGAACGTGATAAAGGTTCACTGATCACACCCTCATCATGAACCATGTTACATAACTCTTTCATTCTATATAATCTCTAAATATATCAAGAAAATATTTTCTTAATGATTCGGTCTTTTTTGAGGTATTCTGGTAATTTGACAAGTCAGATTGTGCTATTACCGTTTTTTTTTTAAAACATTAATTATGTTCATTCCGAAATTCATACCTACGAATTCTGGACCATTATTCGCTTGATTTAAAGTCGGGAAGATAAAACAAAAGCATGAAGCTTCAAAATATCAATGGGAGTATATATAAGTAAATTGGAGAGAGTATTAACTGTGGATGTCAATAATTATGGAAAGACAGAAGCAGAGACATCGAAATATAAGGGAAGATATAAAACCCAACAACAACCCAGAAATTACAAACCGTGTATATCAATGCGTATAGCAATATAAAGACACGGGAGAATGAAAAATACTATAACCCCAAGGTAATAGTAGAAGAAAATAACTTCCTCTGGTGGCAGATGAAAAAGAAGAATGAAGGATACGATAGCCAGGAAAATATCAAGAATCAGAACTGGATGAAGCATTTCACAATCTTTTGAAAGTATGAAATGAGGAAGAAGATGTAGGAGTAGTGAAAATAATGAAACGGAAGAGGTCAATTTATAGCAAAATATCGGACGCAGCAATAGAGGCAGATTACGCATTTAATCAAAGAAAATCCTAATTTCTGCAAATTCCGAAAAAAAATCAAATCTTATTTAAATTATGAAGATTTTCTATTCCTTAAAATCTGGAAATCAATCGTTACTACATCAAGAGATAAGACGCATCTCTATTCTCCATTTCACTTGATTACTATAACTTCTCTCATACGCTTCGAGTAATTGGATTATTTTATCCATATTATTCAAACATAGATAAAACTCTATTATCAACTCATATTCGTCATTAAAACATTTTTATTGTTAGCCATGACGATCTCACTCAAATTTCGGGACGAAATTTCTTTAACGGGTAGGTACTGTGATGACCCGGAAATTTCTGACCAAATTTAAACTTAATCTTTGTATGATTAACATTTCCGACACGATAAGCAAAGTCTGTAAAACTGAATCTCAAAATTTTTGAACTACTTTTATATATTTAAATACCCTTCGGTTGTTTTCGACGATTCGCGAACAATTATATATAAATAGATACATATATACTATAACTTGAAAAGGTAACAATGTATTAATTGTTTGATACCGTACATTAAACTTATTGGTTTAAATATCTATTTGAATATATATGATAAGTTGAAATATTTATTATTAAAATTTATTTATATATAACTTTCAATGTGTATTTAAAAACTGATTTATATATTAAAAAGATATATACATATATATAATTTCAAGTTATTTAGTAAACGATAGTAACATTCGTTTATTGATTCGATTGATATTTAGATAAGTTAACTAAAGCATTTAAGATGAACCAGTAAAACACTAATTTGCTACAGTATTTTCAAATTGCTACAGTACCCAAAATGCTACAGTGTTTTCGCAAATCACTATTTGCTACAGTGAAATTGACTTTGCTACAGTGAATTGCTACAGTAAAAATTGACTTTGCTAGTAAACCATTTTTGATATGAAGTAAATGACCAAAACACTTAAATGTATAAGTTATACCTTGAGTGGTATAGTTTATGGATGATTTAAGACTATATTTTGACAAAGGTACGATTCACGAAACGTAAAGTACAAGTTTTCTCAGTATACGATAGGACGTTCGAAAAACCAGAACCGGGACATAAGTCGAGTGATGACGTACGACTTATCGGAACTAAAATTATAAATCAACTATGCACGTGAATTTAATATAATATATAATTAATTATATAAATTATTATATATTATAAATATTATATTAAAATATGTCGATAAACTAGAGGCCAAAACATTGTGAGCTGTAAACCCATCCCATGCGATCGCATGGGAAATGGGCTGTAAAGCCATGCGATCGCATGGCAGTCATATCCAGGCCACATCTATAAATTCGAGCGATTTCATTTCATTTCAGCACACATATCTACTATCTATCTCTGTATTATTATTATTTATATTATTATTATTATTATTATTATTATTATTATTAAGATTAATATTATTATTAATATTATTAATTAGTATTATACATAAAATACTACGACGAGGTTATGAGCGTGTCACTTTCAAAATGGTTTTCAAGCGGGATAGAGCTAAGGAAATTATGGGTTATTGCCAAGGAGGTTATGGGTAATGTTCGGAGGTATATTTGTGAGTCAAACCTAGTGTTTATCATCTCTGTTGCGTCTACGTACTTTTCTGAAATATTGAATCACAATATTGATACGTTGAGATCTACGATTATTTGGTAATCCGAGTTTCGGTCACATTACGATGAACAACTTTATATGCTGCTAAGGTGAGTTCATTGATCCCTTTTTATACATATTTTTTGGCTGAGAATACATGCGCTGTTTTATAAAATGAATACAAAAACTAAAACTGATATGCGTGAGTTTCATATGATCCCTTTTTCTCTTTACATTTTTGGGCTGAGAATACATGCGCAGTTTTATAAACTATTTTACTAAATGGATACAAATACTAAAACTAATTTTGTGTGAGTTTCATTTGCTCCCTTTTTAAATGCTTTTATAATATATATTTTTGGGCTGAGAATACATGCACTTTATTTTAAACACAATGGATACAAGTACATACTAAATTCTACACCGAGTTTGAACCGAAAATCCCTTAGCTTTGGTAACTAGTAACTGCCGGTTATAAGAACTGGTGGGCGCGAGTAGTTGTATATGGATCCATAGGGTTTGACATCCCCGTCTGTTCCAGGTATAGAAAGAAACTCTAGCCTGAACTATAAAACAGACGTATGCTATTTGAAGTTAGTACACGTTGGATTGCGTGTATTGTACATGTTGGTTGCATGTTAAACGAGGGGTACTTATTATAAATGTTAAGGCTTAATTACCAGGGTGCTCAACTTTGTAGAACCAATTGATAAACGTTTCGGATGAAACAACTGAAATCTTGTGGTCCACCTTTTATTTAAAACATATTGATAAACGTTTTGGATGAAACAACTGGAACCTTGTGGTTTACCTTTATATACAGATTATGCGAAACACTAAAACTATGAACTCACCAACCTTTGTGTTGACATTTGTTAGCATGTTTATTCTCAGGTTCCCTAGAAGTCTTCCGCTGTTCGCTTATATGTTAGACAAGCTATGTGCATGGAGTCTTACATGGCATATTTATCAAGGAAACGTTGCATTCACCAAATCATCACCATGTATCTTATTTTGACTGCATTGTCAACGGAATTACTATTGTAAACTATTATTTACGGTGATTGTTTATATGTAGAAATCATCAGATGTCGAAAACCTTTGATTTAAATATTCATTTATGGTGTGCCTTTTCAAAAGAATGCAATGTTTACAAAACGTATCATATAGAGGTCAAATACCTCGCAATGAAATCGATGAATGACGTGTTCGTCCATATGGATTTGGAGCGATCGTCACAGTCATAGTCCAGACTCACTAATGCATCCTAACAATTACCAGTTAAACACACTAATGCAAATTCTGGTTCTCTATTGTAGTGACCCGAACTTTTCCATGTTTATATATATTAATTGAAATTGATATTTACATGATTAAATATTTCCAACATGTTAAGCAATCAAACTTGTTAAGACTTGATTAATTGAAATATGTTTCATATAGACAATTGACCACCCAAGTTGACCGGTGATTCACGAACGTTAAAACTTGTAAAAACTATATGATGACATATATATGGATATATATATAGTTAACATGATACTATGATAATTAAACATATCATTAAGTATATTAACAATGAACTACATATGTAAAAACAAGACTACTAACTTAATGATTTTTAAACGAGACATATATGTAACGATTATCGTTGTAAAGACATTTAATGTATATATATCATATTAAGAGATATTCATATATGATAATATCATGATAATATAATAATTTAAAATCTCATTTGATATTATAAACATTGGGTTAACAACATTTAACAAGATCGTTAACCTAAAGGTTTCAAAACAACACTTACATGTAACGACTAACGATGACTTAACGACTCAGTTAAAATGTATATACATGTAGTGTTTTAATATGTATTTATACACTTTTGAAAGACTTCAATACACTTATCAAAATACTTCTACTTAACAAAAATGCTTACAATTACATCCTCGTTCAGTTTCATCAACTATTCTACTCGTATGCACCCGTATTCGTACTCGTACAATACACAGCTTTTAGATGTATGTACTATTGGTATATACACTCCAATTATCAGCTCTTAGCAGCCCATGTGAGTCACCTAACACATGTGGGAACCATCATTTGACAACTAGCATGAAATATCTCATAAAATTACAAAAATATGAGTAATCATTCATGACTTATTTACATGAAAACAAAATTACATATTCTTTATATCTAATCCATACACCAACGACCAAAAACACCTAAAAACACTTTCACTCTTCAATTTTCTTCATCTAATTGATCTCTCTCAAGTTCTATCTTCAAGTTCTAAGTGTTCTTCATATATTCTACAAGTTCTAGTTACATAAAATCAAGAATACTTTCAAGTTTGCTAGCTCACTTCCAATCTTGTAAGGTGATCATCCAACCTCAAGAAATCTTTGTTTCTTATAGTAAGTTATCATTCTAATACAAGGTAATAATCATATTCAAACTTTGGTTCAATTTCTATAACTATAACAATCTTATTTCAAGTGATGATCTTACTTGAACTTGTTTTCGTGTCATGATTCTGCTTCAAGAACTTCGAGCCATCCAAGGATCCGTTGAAGCTAGATCCATTTTTCTCTTTTCCAGTAGGTTTATCCAAGGAACTTAAGGTAGTAATGATGTTCATAACATCATTCGATTCATACATATAAAGCTATCTTATTCGAAGGTTTAAACTTGTAATCACTAGAACATAGTTTAGTTAATTCTAAACTTGTTCGCAAACAAAAGTTAATCCTTCTAAATTGACTTTTAAAATAAACTAAACACATGTTCTATATCTATATGATATTCTAACTTAATGATTTAAAACCTGGAAACACGAAAAACACCGTAAAACCGGATTTACGCTGTCGTAGTAACACCGCGGGCTGTTTTGGGTTAGTTAATTAAAAACTATGATAAATTTTGATTTAAAAATTGTTATTCTGAGAAAATGATTTTTATTATGAACATGAAACTATATCCAAAAATTATGGTTAAACTCAAAGTGGAAGTATGTTTTCTAAAATGGTCATCTAGACGTCGTTCTTTCGACTGAAATGACTACCTTTACAAAAATGACTTGTAACTTATTTTTCCGACTATAAACCTATAATTTTTCTATTTAGATTCATAAAATAGAGTTCAATATAAAACCATAGCAATTTGATTCACTCAAAACGGATTTAAAATGAAGAAGTTATGGGTAAAACAAGATTGGATAATTTTTCTCATTTTAGCTACGTGAAAATTGGTAACAAATCTATTCCAACCATAACTTAATCAACTTGTATTGTATATTATGTAATCTTGAGATACCATAGACACGTATACAATGTTTCGACCTATCATGTCGACACATCTATATATATTTCGGAACAACCATAGACACTCTATATGCGAATGTTAGAGTTAGCTATACAGGGTTGAGGTTGATTCCAAAATATATATAGTTTGAGTTGTGATCAATACTGAGATACGTATACACTGGGTCGTGGATTGATTCAAGATAATATTTATCGATTTATTTCTGTACATCTAACTGTGGACAACTAGTTGTAGGTTACTAACGAGGACAGCTGACTTAATAAACTTAAAACATCAAAATATATTAAAAGTGTTGTAAATATATTTTGAACATACTTTGATATATATGTATATATTGTTATAGGTTCGTGAATCAACCAGTGGCCAAGTCTTACTTCCCGACGAAGTAAAAATCTGTGAAAGTGAGTTATAGTCCCACTTTTAAAATCTAATATTTTTGGGATGAGAATACATGCAGGTTTTATAAATGATTTACAAAATAGACACAAGTACGTGAAACTACATTCTATGGTTGAATTATCGAAATCGAATATGCCCCTTTTTATTAAGTCTGGTAATCTAAGAATTAGGGAACAGACACCCTAATTGATGCGAATCCTAAAGATAGATCTATTGGGCCTAACAAACCCCATCCAAAGTACCAGATGCTTTAGTACTTCGAAATTTATATCATATCCGAAGGGTGTCCCGGAATGATGGGGATATTCTTATATATGCATCTTGTTAATGTCGGTTACCAGGTGTTCACCATATGAATGATTTTTATCTCTATGTATGGGATGTGAATTGAAATATGAAATCTTGTGGTCTATTATTATGATTTGATATATATAGGTTAAACCTATAACTCACCAACATTTTTGTTGACGTTTTAAACATGTTTATTCTCAGGTGATTATTAAGAGCTTCCGCTGTCGCATACTTAAATAAGGACAAGATTTGGAGTCCATATTTGTATGATATTGTGTAAAAACTGCATTCAAGAAACTTATTTTGTTGTAACATATTTGTATTGTAAACCATTATGTAATGGTCGTGTGTAAACAGGATATTTTAGATTATCATTATTTGATAATCTACGTAAAGCTTTTTAAACCTTTATTGATGAAATAAAGGTTATGGTTTGTTTTAAAATGAATGCAGTCTTTGAAAAACGTCTCATATAGAGGTCAAAACCTCGCAACGAAATCAATTAATATGGAACGTTTTTAATCAATAAGAACGGGACATTTCAGTTGGTATCCGAGCGTTGGTCTTAGAGAACCAGAATTTTGCATTAGTGTGTCTTATCGAGTTTGTTAGGATGCATTAGTGAGTCTGGACTTCGACCGTGTTTACTTGAAAAATGATTGCTTAACAAATTTTGTTGGAAATTATATATTTTTAACATGTGAATATTATGTGATATATTAATCTCTTAACGCATTTGATATTATGTGATAGATGTCTACCTCTAGAACAAGTCCCATTAACTCACCTAATAATAATGAAGAGTCAAATGTAAATTGAAATGATTCGTGGACTGATTCACAAGTTCCCGAAGAGGAACCGGAAGAAGAGTCGGAACCGGAAGAAGAATCGGAACCGGAAGAAGAATCGGAACCGGATGAAGAAATAGAACCAGTGGGGGAAATAATAAAACGGTTAAGTAAAAGAAAATCCTCAACCAACCGACCAAGGTTAATTATGGTCAATGGTGTTTCTGCCAAGGAAGCAAAATATTGGGAGGATTACCAATTCTCCGATGAATCGGATTTCGACGAGAATTCCGATGATGTTATAGAAATTACCCCAACTGAATTTAAAAAGGCAAAAGAAACTAATAAGGGAAAGGGCATAAAAATAGAGAAATCTAATTCCAACCCCGATGAACTTTATATGTATCGTCAACCCCCGAAGTCCTTAAGTTGTAACAATGACCCGGGAACCTCTAAACCACCGGGTTTTTCTAAACCAATGTGGAAAACGACGGCTCGTATTAGGGGAACATCATATATCCCTAGAAACTTGGCAAAACGAACCAAAACCGAAGAAGAAGAAACAAGCGAGTCGGAATAAGATAGTTGTATTCGTGTGGTGTAATATATGTAATATAGTGTGCTTATGCTTTATGATATATGTAAAAATTGCTTGTATTAATAAGTATTTTTTTTATGAATCTAACTCTTGTCTATTTTACAGTATAAAAACACAAAATGGATAGACAACCCAATATTTTAAGAGACCTACCCGGAGACATAAT
Organism: Rutidosis leptorrhynchoides; assembly: GCF_046630445.1. Classification (NCBI taxonomy): domain Eukaryota; kingdom Viridiplantae; phylum Streptophyta; class Magnoliopsida; order Asterales; family Asteraceae; genus Rutidosis; species Rutidosis leptorrhynchoides. The sequence continues at coordinate 629,099,590 of NC_092333.1, forward strand.
TGATGAAATCTTGTCTAGAGTCGGTCAGAATTCTTCGGCACAACTATTTAAGGCGAGATCAGTTTGTAAGACATTCGAAGAACGTTCCAAAAATGCCTTGGTTTATAAAAGGCTTTCGTTCGAAAGATGGGGGATATCACATTAGGAAATCCATAAGTTACGATGTGTTTACTTTGACGCATATATTGCGGGGAACCCAAATGCTATTTTACGCAATGGGTTAAGAAATTATTTTGACTCAATATATCCGAATATTGGACTTCGTGATTTAGAAAAAGCGGCTAACATGCAACATAAAGAAGCATGTTATGCTTACGGATTAGTAATGTTTGCTTCTCACCAAAGTGAGAACAAGAATATCGGGCTACAACTATTAAACAAAACGTTCCCACAAGTGACGGAGTCGGTAATTGGGGTAAGAAATGAGGTTTTTAGATTGTTACGGGACTGTTGGACATTATGTAACCCTCGTCCCTTTGATGACGTTACAACACGCTGTCTTATCAACGGCCATAACGGTTATGTTCCACAAGACCAAGGATGGGAAGTAATCCTAGTAAAACCAGAATGCATGACCTGTTTCTGGACGTATGAATTACATGTCTTTATTGCCTTTGCTGAACGACTTGTGTACTAGCTAGAATTATCTTCACAACCATCTTGTATTAAATTTATTGTGTGCTATATTTCATGCTATATGTAAAATAAGCGGTATTGTAAGTTTGTAAAATATTGTGTAAAAGTTTGAACGTGAAATATTATTATAATCAGTTTTTCATATAGAATTGTAGTAGTTGAATTGTATATTAGCTACTAAGTATGAACTTAACGGGTAGGTACTACCCGAATTTAAACTTATAAAACGCTAATATGAAGAAAAAGCTTTTATAAATGAGTTCATATTATGCTACGAAATACTATTAACTACTCTTAATATTCTGTATGATTAACTTGTTCCATTTGACTATTTTGAAGGAAATGGCACCGACTACTCGACACACCGTGAATATGAATGAAGAGGAATTCCGTACTTTTCTAGCTTCAAACATAGCCGCAGTACAGGCTGCGCTACATACCAACAATAACCTTGGATCTAGCAGTTCAGGAAATCGTGTAGGATGCACCTACAAAGAATTCACTGCCTGCAAACCTTTGGAATTTGATGGAACCGAAGGACCGATCGGATTGAAACGGTGGACCGAGAAGGTCGAATCGGTGTTTGCCATAAGTAAGTGTACTGAAGAGGACAAAGTGAAGTACGCTACGCATACCTTCACAGGTTCTGCGTTAACATGGTGGAATACCTATCTAGAGCAAGTGGGACAAGACGATGCGTACGCACTACCGTGGTCAGCATTCAAGCACTTGATGAACGAGAAGTACCGTCCCAGAACCGAGGTCAATAAGCTCAAGACAGAACTTAGAGGGTTACGAACCCAAGGATTTGATATTACCACGTACGAAAGACGATTCACAGAATTGTGCCTATTGTGTCCGGGAGCATTCGAAGATGAGGAAGAGAAGATCGACGCGTTTGTGAAAGGATTACCGGAAAGAATCCAAGAAGATATAAGTTCACACGAGCCCGCCTCCATATAACAAGCATGTAGAATGGCTCACAAACTAGTGAACCAGATTGAAGAAAGAATTAAAGAACAGACTGCTGAAGAGGCCAATGTGAAGCAAGTCAAAAGAAAGTGGGAGGAAAACGGTGATAAGAATCACCAATACAACAACAACAGCAATTACAACAATAATCGCAACAATTATCCCAACAATCGCAACATCAATCGCAACTACAACAAACGGCCCAACAACAACAACAACAACAACAACAGCAACTACAACAATCATCCCAACAACAATAATAACCGCAACAACAACAACAATCAGAAGCAGCTATGCCAAAGGTGTGAAAAGTATCACTCGGGGTTCTGCACCAAATTTTGCAACAAGTGTAAAAGAAATGGTCATAGCGCGGCGAAGTATGAGGTCTACGGACCAGGGGTTAATAGAACGAAAGGAACAAATGGTGTCGGAACGAGTAATGGCGGAGCAAGTAGTGTCGGAGCAAGTTATGCCAATGTAGTTTGTTATAAATGTGGAAAACCGGGCCACATTATTAGAAATTGCCCGAACCAGGAGAACACGAATGGACAAGGCCGCGGAAGAGTTTTCAATATTAATGCGGCAGAGGCACAGGAAGACCCGGAGCTTGTTACGGGTACGTTTCTTATTGACAATAAATCTGCTTAGGTTTTATTTGATTCGGGTGCGGATAGAAGCTATATGAGTAGAGATTTTTGTGCTAAATTAAGTTGTCCATTGACGCCTTTGGATAGTAAATTTTTACTCGAATTAGCAAATGGTAAATTAATTTCAGCAGATAATATATGTCGGAATCGAGAAATTAAACTGGTTAGCGAAACATTTAAGATTGATTTGATACCAGTAGAGTTAGGGAGTTTTGATGTGATAATCGGTATGGACTGGTTGAAAGAAGTGAAAGCAGAGATCGTTTTTTACAAAAATGCAATTCGCATTATACGAGAAAAAGGAAAACCCTTAATGGTGTACGGAGAAAAGGGCAACACGAAGCTACATCTTATTAGTAATTTGAAGACACAAAAACTAATATGAAAAGGTTGCTATGCTGTTCTAGCACACGTCGAGAAAGTACAAACTGAAGAAAAGAGCATCAATGATGTTCCCATTGCAAAAGAATTTCCCGATGTATTTCCGAAAGAATTACCAGGATTACCCCCACATCGATCCGTTGAATTTCAAATAGATCTTGTACCAGGAGCTGCACCAATAGCTCGTGCTCCTTACAGACTCGCACCCAGCGAGATGAAAGAACTGCAAAGCCAATTACAAGAAATTTTAGAGCGTGGTTTCATTCGACCAAGCACATCACCGTGGGGAGCTCCTGTTTTGTTTGTCAAGAAGAAAGATGGTACATTCAGGTTGTGTATCGACTACCGAGAGTTGAACAAACTTACCATCAAGAACCGCTACCCACTACCAAGAATCGACGACTTATTTGATCAACTACAAGGCTCGTCTGTTTATTCAAAGATTGACTTACGTTCCGGATATCATCAAATGCGGGTGAAACAAGATGATATTCCAAAGACTGCTTTCAGAACACGTTACGGTCATTACGAGTTTATGGTCATGCCGTTTGGTTTAAATAATGCACCAGCTGTGTTCATGGACCTTACGAACCGAGTGTGTGGACCATACCTTGACAAGTTTGTCATTGTTTTCATTGATGACATACTTATTTACTCAAAGAATGACCAAGAACACGGTGAACATTTGAGAAAGGTGTTAGAAGTATTGAGGAAGGAAGAATTGTACGCTAAGTTTTCAAAGTGTGCATTTTGGTTGGAAGAAGTTCAATTCCTCGGTCACATAGTGAACAAAGAAGGTATTAAGGTGGATCCGGCAAAGATAGAAACTGTTGAAAAGTGGGAAACCCCGAAAACTCCGAAACACATACGCCAGTTTTTAGGACTAGCTGGTTACTACAGAAGGTTCATCCAAGACTTTTCCAGAATAGCAAAACCCTTGACTGCATTAACGCATAAAGGGAAGAAATTTGAATGGAATGATGAACAAGAGAAAGCGTTTCAGTTATTGAAGAAAAAGCTAACTACGGCACCTATATTGTCATTGCCTGAAGGGAATGATGATTTTGTGATTTATTGTGATGCATCAAAGCAAGGTCTCGGTTGTGTATTAATGCAACGAACGAAGGTGATTGCTTATGCGTCTAGACAATTGAAGATTCACGAACAAAATTATACGACGCATGATTTGGAATTAGGCGCGGTTGTTTTTGCATTAAAGACTTGGAGGCATTACTTATATGGGGTCAAAAGTATTATATATACCGACCACAAAAGTCTTCAACACATATTTAATCAGAAACAACTGAATATGAGGCAGCGTAGGTGGATTGAATTATTGAATGATTACGACTTTGAGATTCGTTACCACCCGGGGAAGGCAAATGTGGTAGCCGATGCCTTGAGCAGGAAGGACAGAGGACCCATTCGAGTAAAATCTATGAATATAATGATTCATAATAACCTTACTACTCAAATAAAGGAGGCGCAACAAGGAGTTTTAAAAGAGGGAAATTTAAAGGATGAAATACCCAAAGAATCGGAGAAGCATCTTAATATTCGGGAAGACAGAACCCGGTATAGGGCTGAAAGGATTTGGGTACCAAAATTTGGAGATATGAGAGAAATGGTACTTAGAGAAGCTCATAAAACCAGATACTCAATACATCCTGGAACGGGGAAGATGTACAAGGATCTCAAGAAACATTTTTGGTGGCCGGGTATGAAAGTCGATGTTGCTAAATACGTAGGAGAATATTTGACGTATTCTAAGGTCAAAGCTGAGCATCAGAAACCATCAGGCCTACTTCAACAACCCGAAATCCCGGAATGGAAATGGGAAAACATTACTATGGATTTCATCACTAAATTGCCAAGGCCTGCAAGTGGTTTTGATACTATTTGGGTAATAGTTGATCGTCTCACCAAATCAGCACACTTCCTGCCAATAAGAGAAGATGACAAGATGGAGAAGTTAGCACGACTGTATTTGAAGGAAGTCGTCTCCAGACATGGAATACCAATCTCTATTATCTCTGATAGGGATGGCAGATTTATTTCAAGATTCTGGCAGACATTACAGCAAGCATTAGGAACTCGTCTAGACATGAGTACTGTCTATCATTCATAAACTGATGGGCAGAGTGAAAGGACGATACAAACGCTTGAAGACATGCTACGAGCATGTGTTATTGATTTCGGAAACAGTTGGGATTGACATCTACTGTTAACAGAATTTTCCTACAACAACAGCTACCATTCAAGCATTGAGATGGCGCCGTTTGAAGCACTTTATGGTAGAAAGTGCAGGTCTTCGATTTGTTGGAGTGAAGTGGGGGATAGACAGATTACGGGTCCGGAGATTATACAAGAAACTACCGAGAAGATCATCCAAATTCAATAACGGTTGAAAACCGCCCAAAGTCGACAAAAGAGCTACGCTGACATTAAAAGAAAAGATATAGAATTTGAAATTGGAGAGATGGTCATGCTTAAAGTTGCACCTTGGAAAGGCGTTGTTCGATTTGGTAAACGAGGGAAATTAAATCCAAGGTATATTGGACCATTCAAGATTATTGATCGTGTCGGACCAGTAGCTTACCGACTTGAGTTACCTCAACAACTCGCGGCTGTACATAACACTTTCCACGTCTCGAATTTGAAGAAATGTTTTGCTAAAGAAGATCTCACTATTCCGTTAGATGAAATCCAAATCAACGAAAAACTTCAATTCATCGAAGAACCCGTCGAAATAATGGATCGTGAGGTTAATAGACCTAAGCAAAACAAGATACCAATTGTTAAGGTTCGATGGAATGCTCGTATAGGACCCGAGTTCACCTGGGATCGTGAAGATCAGACGAAGAAGAAATACCCGCATCTATTTCCAGAAGATTCGTCAACACCTTCAACAGCTTAAAATTTCGGGACGAAATTTATTTAACGGGTAGGTACTGTAGTGACCCAAACTTTTCCATATTTATATATATTAATTGAGATTGATATTTACATGATTAAATATTTCAAACATGTTAAGCAATCAAACTTGTTAAGACTTGATTAATTGAAATATGTTTCATATAGACAATTGACCACCCAAGTTGACCGGTGATTCACGAACGTTAAAACTTGTAAAAACTATATGATGACATATATATGGATATATATATAGTTAACATGATACTATGATAAGTAAACATATCATTAAGTATATTAACAATGAACTACATATGTAAAAACAAGACTACTAACTTAATGATTTTTAAACGAGACATATATGTAACGATTATCGTTGTAAAGACATTTAATGTATATATATCATATTAAGAGATATTCATATATGATAATATCATGATAATATAATAATTTAAAATCTCATTTGATATTATAAACATTGGGTTAACAACATTTAACAAGATCGTTAACCTAAAGGTTTCAAAACAACACTTACATGTAACGACTAACGATGACTTAACGACTCAGTTAAAATGTATATACATGTAGTGTTTTAATATGTATTTATACACTTTTGAAAGACTTCAATACACTTATAAAAATACTTCTACTTAACAAAAATGCTTACAATTACATCCTCGTTCAGTTTCATCAACAATTCTATTCGTATGCACCCGTATTCGTACTCGTACAATACACAGCTTTTAGATGCATGTACTATTGGTATATACACTCCAATGATCAGCTCTTAGCAGCCCATGTGAGTCACCTAACACATGTGGGAATCATCATTTGGCAACTAGCATGAAATATCTCATAAAATTACAAAAATATGAGTAATCATTCATGACTTATTTACATGAAAACAAAATTACATATCCTTTATATCTAATCCATACACCAACGACCAAAAACACCTACAAACACTTTCATTCTTCAATTTTCTTCATCTAATTGATCTCTCTCAAGTTCTATCTTCAAGTTCTAAGTGTTCTTCATATATTCTACAAGTTCTAGTTACATAAAATCAAGAATACTTTCAAGTTTGCTAGCTCACTTCCAATCTTGTAAGGTGATCATCTAACCTCAAGAAATCTTTGTTTCTTACAGTATGTTATCATTCTAATACAAGGTAATAATCATATTCAAACTTTGGTTCAATTTCTATAACTATAACAATCTTATTTCAAGTGATGATCTTACTTGAACTTGTTTTCGTGTCATGATTCTGCTTCAAGAACTTCGAGCCATCCAATGATCCGTTGAAGCTAGATCCATTTTTCTCTTTTCTAGTAGGTTTATCCAAAGAACTTAAGGTAGTAATGATGTTCATAACATCATTCGATTCATACATATAAAGCTATCTTATTCGAAGGTTTAAACTTGTAATCACTAGAACATAGTTTAGTTAATTCTAAACTTGTTCGCAAACAAAAGTTAATCCTTCTAACTTGACTTAAAATCAACTAAACACATGTTCTATATCTATACGATATGCTAACTTAATGATTTAAAACCTGGAAACACGAAAAACACCGTAAAACCGGATTTACGCCGTCGTAGTAACACTGCGGGCTGTTTTGGGTTAGTTAATTAAAAACTATGATAAATTTTGATTTAAAAGTTGTTATTCTGATAAAATGATTTTTATTATGAACATGAAACTATATTCAAAAATTATGGTTAAACTTAAAGTGGAAGTATGTTTTCTAAAATGGTCATCTAGACGTCGTTCTTTCGACTGAAATGACTACCTTTACAAAAACGACTTGTAACTTATTTTTCCGACTATAAACCTATACTTTTTCTGTTTAGATTCATAAAATAGAGTTCAATATGAAACCATAGCAATTTGATTCACTCAAAACGGATTTAAAATGAAGAAGTTATGGGTAAAACAAGATTGGATAATTTTTCTCATTTTAGCTACGTGAAAATTGGTAACAAATCTATTCCAACCATAACTTAATCAACTTGTATTGTATATTATGTAATCTTGAGATACCATAGACACGTATACAATGTTTCGACCTATCATGTCGACACATCTATATATATTTCGGAACAACCATAGACACTCTATATGTGAATGTTGGAGTTAGCTATACAGGGTTGAGGTTGATTCCAAAATATATATAGTTTGAGTTGTGATCAATACTGAGATACGTATACACTGGGTCGTGGATTGATTCAAGATAATATTTATCGATTTATTTCTGTACATCTAACTGTGGACAACTAGTTGTAGGTTACTAACGAGGACAGCTGACTTAATTAACTTAAAACATCAAAATATATTAAAAGTGTTGTAAATATATTTTGAACATACTTTGATATATATGTATATATTGTTATAGGTTCGTGAATCAACCAGTGGCCAAGTCTTACTTCCCAACGAAGTAAAAATCTGTGAAAGTGAGTTATAGTCCCACTTTTAAAATCTAATATTTTTGGGATGAGAATACATGCAGGTTTTATAAATGATTTACAAAATAGACACAAGTACGTGAAACTACATTCTATGGTTGAATTATCGAAATCGAATATGCCCCTTTTTATTAAGTCTGGTAATCTAAGAATTAGGGAACAGACACCCTAATTGACGCGAATCCTAAAGATAGATCTATCGGGCCCAACAAGCCCCATCCAAAGTACTGGATGCTTTAGTACTTCGAAATTTATATCATATCCGAAGGGTGTCCCGGAATGATGGGGATATTCTTATATATGCATCTTGTTAATGTCGGTTACCAGGTGTTCACCATATGAATGATTTTTATCTCTATGTATGGGATGTGTATTGAAATATGAAATCTTGTGGTCTATTATTATGATTTGATATATATAGGTTAAACCTATAACTCACCAACATTTTTGTTGACGTTTTAAGCATGATTATTCTCATGTGATTATTAAGAGCTTCCGCTGTCGCATACTTAAATAAGGAAGAGATTTGGAGTCTATGTTTGTATGATATTGTGTAAAAACTGCATTCAAGAAACTTATTTTGTTGTAACATATTTGTATTGTAAACCATTATGTAATGGTCGTGTGTAAACAGGATATTTTAGATTATCATTATTTGATAATCTACGTAAAGCTTTTTAAACCTTTATTGATGAAATAAAGGTTATGGTTTGTTTTAAAATGAATGCAGTCTTTGAAAAACGTCTCATATAGAGGTCAAAACCTCACAACGAAATCAATTAATATGGAACATTTTTAATCAATAAGAACGGGACATTTCACCTATGACTTCAAGCTCTAGTACCAACTGAAACGACCCGTCAAAATCGCTATTGACGCGGTACGTTATTCATCGATTTCACAGTGAGGTTTCGACCTCTATATGATAGGTTTTGCAAACATTGCATTCTTTTGAAGAGGTACACTATCACTGAATATCTAAATCCAAGGTTTTTGATATCCGATGATTTCTACATATAGACAATCACCGTAAATAATAGTTTACAATAATACATCCCTTGACAATGCAGTCAAAATAAGATACATGGTGATGATTTTATGAATGCACAATTTTCTCGAATAAAGCATGTATGACTCCATGCACATAGCTTGTATAACGTATAAACAAACAGCGGAAGACTTCTAGGGACCTGAGAATAAACATGCTAAAAGTGTCAACACAAAGGTTGGTGAGTTCATAGTTTTAATATTGCGCACAATCTGTATATAAAGATGGACCACAAGATTTCAGTTGTTTCATCCAAAACGTTTATCAAAATATTCTACGGAATTGAGCACCCTGGTAACTAAACTTAACGTATATATAATAAGTACTCCTGTTTTAACATACATGCAACCAACATGTACAATACACGCAAACCAACGTGTACTAAACTCAAATAGCATACGTTCACTTTATAGTTCAAGCTGGGGTCTCTATACCTGGAACGGACGGGGATGTCAAGCCCTATGGATCCATATACAACTACTCGCGCCCACCACTTCTTATAACCGGCAGTTACTAATTACCAAAGCTAAGGGATTTTCGGTTCAAACTCAGTGTAGAATTAAGTATGTACTTGTGTCCATTGCGTATAAAATAAAGTGCATGTATTCTCAGCTCAAAAATATTTAAAGCATTTAAAAAGGGATCAATAAACTCACGTATCAATATTGTGATTCAATATTGCAGGAAAGTACGCGGACACAGTGGAAATGATAAACACTAGGTTGGCCTTTGATTCACGAACAGTACCCATAACTTCCTTAGCTTTAACCCAATTTAAAACCCGAATTGAAAATCACTCGAGTGTAACCTCGTCGTAGTATTTTATGTATATCTTAAAAAAAATAACAATAACAACAATAATAATACAGAGTAATTATGAATATTACAGAGCATATGTTTTTGGTTTATGTATGTGTGTTTTTGTTTAACCGCATGAGATTGAAGTGTTTATATATAACCATGTTACGTACAACAACAAAATGAGTCACTCATTTTGTGTCCTACTTGACCTCGTGAAACAAGATTCCAAAACAAGACAATGACTCTTTTGTTATTTTATTTTATTTTATTTTTATTTTTATTTATTTATTTTATTTTTTATTTTTTTTATTTTTTTTACGTGGAGATAGTAACACAATCCGTGACATTTTGTTAAATCTTAACCCGTGTTTTCACGAACTGGTATTTTATGCTCCGTATTAATAATTTACGGGTAGAAGTATAAATAAAGTTTTCTCTTATATCTTTGAAATAAATAAAAAAATAAACAAAAATAATATATAATACGGAGTATGTAAAGTTATATGCATGTGTTATCTGTAAACCCAATTCAATATATATATATATATATATATATTGGGATGGTTAAATTAGGGTCCTAACGAGCCATTTATCGGGACGGTTAAATATTTTTGGTCCCAGTATGAGATACGCTTATAATGAGGTGTCCTAATAAGCTATAAGATGTCCTAAAAACCTATACGCTTATAAAGTGATGTCCTAAAAAGCTTTACGCTTTTTCAATGGTGTCCAAAAGAACTATACAGTTTTAAAGTGGTGTCCTAAAAAGCGATTTAATGTGACACATGAGTTTTTATGGTCATATTATCATAGGTTTTAATAGGACACTTAGAAATTAAGCCCCATTATGAGATACGCTTACACAGTTGCGTCCTAAAGTCCTATTTGATATAACACATCACTACAAGAAAGTAGCTGAATACCCACGGATTTAACCCTCAAATAATAATTTGTGGGTATATAGCCACAAATTACCCATGGTTTGAGATACAAATTACCCTCAAATTTCTCACGACTCACCCACAAAATTACCTATAAAAGTAATTTACTTGTCTATATCGTGGCTAAACCAACAAGTTTAAAATATTAATATATTTCACACGGACTACTCACAAATTAAGATATCATGGGTGAATATATGGGTAATTTCATGGATAAATGTGTGCATGTATAAACTACACACAACATTTGTGATGGCAATTGTTCGTCTCTATATTGTGCGTATATATGTATAAATGGAAATTTGTTTACCATGGTTTTTATGTATAAAAGTTTATGCCATTAAAATGTTTTATTTTCACTTATCATTCTAATTTATAGTACTAATTTACAAATTAAAACTAAAAAATTTAATTGCTTGAAATATTGGAGCTAGTATTCCCGCTCATCCTCCCAAAATTTTCTAAGACTCCCTCCTAAATCCATTTCTCACCTTAAAAATCTTTTAAGTTCATCCCATTTAGGTCTTAGGTAAATAAATCCTCCCCCTTTTCTCTAAGCGCAACTGTAAATTTGTCTTCTAATCCCTTTTTAATTCAAGATCTACCTGCTCTTGCTAGTGATTCATGGTCTGAGGTATGTTTAATTTTTCTATTAGTATTTGTATCTTTATAGTTAGTTTTGTAAGATTAGGTTAAATACTTGTTTTCCAACTTGGCGATTGTTCTTCTTCTTTCTTTTGCTGTTGATTTTGTGATTCTGTCATTAGTTCTTCTGCGGTATGAAAACTAAGTTTTTTCATGTCATTTTGATTCTGTAGATCTATAATTCTGTATCATAGTTGCTAAAAGTTGTAATAGTTATGTGTTCATGTTTGTGTTTTGATTATTATTGTTTATTGTTTATGATATCAGAATCTGTTAAGAAACTGGTACGATCGCCATGAGCTTGTTCGATCTGATGTGAAACAAGTAAGTTTTATTAGTTTTCTTGAGTTTTGTAAGTAAATGTTTAAGTTTTGAGCTGAATGAAAATTGTATGTTTGTTGCAGGTGATATGTTCAGTTTGTGATACAGAACAACCTGTATGTTTCATTGATTTGATCTACATGTTTTTCTTGATTAATTTGCTAAATCGTTTTTCTTTTGTGATATAGGTTGCTCGTACCTGCACAAACTGTGGTTTCAATATGGGCGAATACTTTTGTGACATCTACAAATTCTATGATGATGATGTATGAAACAGAACAATATTTATATGTTTGTATTTTTAATTCGATAATATTTATTATTATTAATTATTATTTAACTGATGATTGATCTAATTATTATTTTGCACCTTGACAAGGGTTTGTTCCATTGTGACGATTGTGGTATTTGCAGGTTTGTGAATTTAATACGGAGCAATTGTCTTTTTTTTCTTTGTCATTCATTAGATTTTTTTATGCGTTATTCTATTTACAGACCTTCTTTTCGTGTTCAGAGTTGGTGGTCAAGAAAATTTCTTCCATTGCAAAAAATGCGGTATGTGTAGAGATGATTTTAGTAATATGTTACATAAATTTAAATATAATAAAATCAATGGGTCCGGCTGGTTGGATAAAAGGTCAAAATGGGTTGGATTGACCCGCAACATTTTTTCTACTAGAATAGTGTTACTTTTATAATGTGGAATTGTTTAATTTACAGGATCTTGTTATTCTATCGGTTTACGTGATAACCACTCATGTGTTGAAAATTCTATGCGGCATCATTGTCCAATATGTTACGAGGTTTGTATCTCTTGTCTTCTTCCTTATGCCCGTTTTGAAAATTATGAGACTTGATTGTTACCGCTATGTCTACAGTATCTAGTTGACTTAATCATGGTTTTAAAAAACGGTTGAGGCGTACGCCTCGAGGCGCGCCTCAGTGCGTTTTCGAAAAAAACCGTTTTGGAACGTACGCCTCTCTGCTCTAATTAAACGTACGCCTTTTTTGCTGAGGCGGATCGATTATTGGAAGAGGCGGTTCGATTGGTGAGGCGTTTGCCTCTTTGTGTTTAGCAGAAAAAAGCGGGAAAGGCATCTGGCGACTAACGTTGATATCTCATCGGAAGAAGAGAAAAGATGAGGAAGGAAAACAGAAAAAGAAAAAGAATATGAGCGAGGAAGGAAAGATTTAGACCTGGTAACATTGATGCCTCATCGGAAGAGAAGCTTTGGGTTTCATCAGAAAAGAAGATGAGGGAGGAAGAAGAGAAGCACATGTCAGATAGATCTAGATCTAAATGTTATCTAAAATATTTACGGATCTCTATATATTTAAAATATTTTAATTTCTTTTTTCTTTTATCAAATTTCAATTAGAGCCCTTAAACTTTTACTAAGTTTTAATAATAAGAACAAACTTAATATACACTCTTGAAACTTTAATAAAATGACAATAACAACCCCTATTATTTAAAAATTATCAGAATATATATATTTATTATTAAAAAGTCAACAGAAGTCAACTCCGCCTCGAACGTGCGCCTCGGTTCGCCTCGAGGCGTACGCCTCGCCTCACAAAGGGGAAACGCCTCGAGGCGTGTTTCCGTTTTTTTAAACCTTGGACTTAATGAAAGACACAGCTCTCATGAAATGTGGTCACACGATGCATTGTGAATGTTACAACGAGATGATAAAAAGAGACAAGTAAGGCATGTTCTAATTATAGTGGAATTAAGGTATTAATTTAAAACAAGTGGGCTGATGAAACTCTTGTTTTGTGGACCTTTTGATACAATCCCACATTGGTCATGTAGGAAACTACATGAGGTACTTAAGCCTAAGGGGTTCTCCTAACCATTAGACATGTCTTTTGGGCTAGGCTCTTCCTTTGGGTTTAGGTTCCTATCATTTGGTGCTTTCATTGAGAGGTCGCGTTTTCGGAGGGGGCGACCTAGGAGAGGGCTACCGGGAATATCTAGAGTGGGCACCACGCGTAGCGGAAGAGGCGACCTAGAAAAGGGCTACCTAGCGAAAAAAAAAGTCTAGAGTGAAAGCCATCTACAGTGGGCCAACGAGCACCCAACGGGCCAACGTGCGCTGTGGGAGGGGTGACCTAGCGAAATAAAAAAACCCGAGTGAGAGCTACCTAGAGTGGACCAACGAGCACCCAACGGGCCAACGAGGACGTCGGCACTTGATGGAGTGTGCAATGATACAATCCCACATTGGTCATGTAGGAAACTACATGAGGGTACTTAAGCCTAAGGGGTTCTCCTAACCATTAGACATGTCTTTTGGGCTAGGCTCTTCTTTTGGGTTTAGGTTCCTATCACCTTTTTACTACTAATTCATGGTATTTCTGTTTATTTTACTATGTTCTGTAAGTTCTTTTATTTATATACAGATTTTTAACCAATGTGAGGCTGCTAGCACCAACATATTTAAGCACAACAAGTTTAACCTTCAATCACTTGGTATCGGTGGTCTGAACAATGAATTTGATGATATTTTTAGAAGAGCTTTTGCGTCCAGGGTTTTCCCTCCACATGTGGCAAGCAAGTAATGTCATATTGTTGTTTCATGTTGCTTAACTTTAATTATGAAATTTCTGATTAATTTACTTATTGGAATGGGAATCTATGTTCTTCAGGTTGGGCGTAAAGCATGTCAAGGGAATGTTATATGGTCCCCCTGGTACTATCCTTTCATCTCGGTATGTAAACTTGTGATGAGATTATTTTTTATATTAGTTACACATTTATGCTTATACATGAATGATTTATTTGTAGGTTATTTGTGAGGATTAAAAAATATACATGTTCGACTCAAGACTTTATGCGTTGTTTCGTTAATTTTACTTTCTTGTCAAATGTTATTCGAAGCACTATTTATATGTTGGTTAATGATGTTAAGAATTCTTTATGTTTAGTGTTGTTTATGTTTTGAAAACAATTTATTGAAATATAATTATGTTTAATTTTATATTTATTTTTTTATATAACTGGGCCCGACAAGCCCAATTATCATAACCAGATCCAAAAGGCCCAATTAGCATAACCGGACCCAAAAGGCCAATTAGCCGAACCGGGCCAGAAAGGCCCAATTAGTTGAAGCTCCTATGACTTGTTAGAACACTTTTTGTGGTACTAAATTAACATCTACTTATATTAGGACCCTTTTATTGGTACTAACATAGTTTATCTTTATATTAGAACACTATTTTTGAGTCCTAATATGGTTTAACAATACAGATTTAGTGTCATATATAGTGTTTTAAAGACCCTTTTGTGCGTTTCAAAATATTATAAAGTGTCCTAATATGTCACTCTATAAGGACCCTTTCGATGTTGTTTATATGACTCAAACAAATGTCTTATAATCTTATATGAGTTTTAGGACCCTTTTCACTTTATACAACCGTCTTATAGGAGACGTCATTTCTGTGCGTCCTTTCAAGTGAAAGGTCCTAAAATGGCACATTTTAGGACACTTATGGGGGTCTTATATAATCATATTTCTTGTAGTATATATATATATATATATATATATATATATATATATATATATTGGAATTTGTTAAGTGTAATTATATTAAATAAATTTAAAATTTTACAACTTGCATAAAAGGATGCAAAGACTAGCCGTCTCTTTAGAATTATGGAATGGATCCAAATTTTTAATAGTATTAATATAATAATATAATAATGAAAATATAATAATAAACTAAATATATAAAAAAACGTGTAAGATAGACGACATAAACATGGTAGGAGCCATCCCATGTCTTTCGTGAGTTTATTTTGTCATTTATCCACTTCGTGTATTCACAGACTGTTATTTGATGTCCCGTTAACAATAATAAAGGTCAAAAAGTCTTATAAAAATTTCAAAATTTAGTATAATGTTAAAATCTTTATCCTTATCTTAATAGCGAAGAAACGTGTTGTTAAAAGTGGTTTCAGATATTTATAAAATTATATTCGTTTTAAAGATGACATAACGCTCCAAAGGTTATAATTTACGTAATCTATAAATGAACCACATTTATTATTAGATCCTCCAAAGTTTGTACTGGAACTTATTTAATATGTTTAATAACGATCGAATGACCAATGAGGGTTACTATTGTTTTCTAAATAAATTAGAACTCATATATATATTCAATATATATAATCATGTTTTAAGTAACACGTTTCATTTTATTGTAAGTTATTTATATATTTAATTTTAACAATTAATATTCTGTTATAAAATATCTAGATTGTGTTATAAAATATCTAGATTGGATGTTAATTTTATTATTATTATTATATTTCTTGCATAGTAATATTTTATACTATAAATAGACATGTATGGTAACCATTTAAGGTGCACCATTTCTCTTGAAATATCAATATCAATATTTCTTCTCTCCTTCTTCTCTCTTTTTCTCTCTTTGTTCTTATAACCATTAAAGGTAGTTATAAGCCTACTGAATTATAACACGTTATCAGCACGAAAAGCTTAGTGTAATTAAAAGATATCTCAAACGATCACGAATCACTAATCAAGGTATGAAATTATTAATAATTTTCAGACTCGAATATATCAAATTTTGGACTACTAACATTTATATTTATGTTATTTAAGTTATATATGGTCGGTTATACCACCTGAATTATATTTCTGTAATCTAACTTTTACTAACTTCACTAACATTTATATTTATGTTATTTAAGTTATTTAAGTTATATATGGTCGGTTATACCACCTGAATTATATTTCTGTAATCTAACTTTTACTAACTTCACTAACATTTATATTTATGTTATTTAAGTTATATATGGTCGGTTATACCACCTGAATTATATTTTCTGTAATCTAACTCTTATTAACTTCACTAACATTTATATTTATGTTAATAAGACCTCATGATTGTACGCAACACGTCATTTGACAACACGGTACTTTATGTACGCAACACGTCATTTGACAACACGGTACCATGGGTCGAGATTAATTCCGATCAATACGAATACGACGGGGTCTTTATATGTTATCTAACATTTATGATTACTTATGCAATTAATCATTATTTATTTCATGCATACTAATGTTTATTCTTAAATTTATAATTTTAAAAGTTAAAATAAAAAAATAGTTTGTATTTTTATTAAAAGTAAATCTTAAAAGTTAAAATAAGAAAAAGTAGTTTGTACTTTTATTAAAAGTAAATCTTAAAAGTTAAAATACAAAAAGTAGTTTGTATTTTTATTAAAAGTAAATCTTAAAAGTTAAAATAAGAAAAAATAGTTTGTATTTTTATTAAAAGTATATCTTAAAAGTTAAAGTAAGAAAAAAAAGGGGATGGTAAAATGGAATAGTTTTTTGTCAAAAATGAAGTATTGAAAATGAAGTGGTCTCCTTCTATAACAAAAAAAAAATATATACTTTTATCAAATGAATTTTTTTGTGGCCGACAATTTCAAACACGAGTCCGTGTTTAGTTTATCAAGAATATCTCTTGCTTTGGTGAAAGGTCACGATCACGATATCGGGTGTTGTGAAAGAATTAAAAAATTGGTCAAGTGATTTTTTTTTAAAAACAAAGAAAGTGTTTAAATGAGTTTTACAGAAAGGGGGAAAGCAAAGTAAAAAAAAAACTTTTTTCCAAACAAAGGTAAATGAAAGTAGGACTTAATACAAGAAAAAAGTAAACATCTCCTAGACGTGATAAAATCTATCAATGATAAGTATTAGACTTGATGAGCTAAATGTGACAAAAATGTTTCAACATGTCTTATGTTAATTTTCTAAAATAAGTTATTATTATTCCGAGTTTAACACATATACATATGTTAATTAAAAACAACCTTTTTGTTCTTATGTAGTGTTGGGTTGCAATTTTGGTTGTATGCCATAATTCCATCCAGTAGAGTGACAATAGAAAACTTTTGATGATAATCAATAAAAAACTTTTTTCCAAACTTGTCAAATGTTTTGTTAAAAACGTGACCGTTGAAAAAAGGAGGTTGAATAATAAAACTTAAAAAACAAATTATTTTTTTAAGAGTGTGCATCAAAATGGCCCGTTTAATAATGGGGAGTAAAAATATAGTCAAATTGTTTCAACGAACAAGGGTTCAATTGGATGTCTCTTAAAAAAAAATCCGCGGGTACGGGTGATGGATCCAATGGATCCGCATCCACGACCCGCGAGTGCTATCCCTAATTGTGACAAGTACAAATCAACTAAAAGTCTAAAAAATAAATGCTCTTATAGGGACCAAATGTTCGCAATAATTGCCTAAGCTAGATATGAAACAAATAGTTCATAAAAAAAAAAAGGTCGTTGTGCGTTTTCGGGATGATAGCCGAAATACACTTACAAAAGTAGGTCAGCCGTCAATTCTTTATGGCCATATCAACGTAGATCAATAAAATCATTTATGGTTTTGATAAAAGATTAATTAAAAATTAATTATTTTTTGGTCTTGGATTCTCGGTAACAAAAGCAAAGGTTGTTTTTGGTTGCCACAACAAACAAGACAGAGGTTGTTGACTTTTGTTGTTAAACATGGCACAAGTGAACAATAACAATAGATTATTGTTTTTGAAAAGAATAATGATGCGTTAATTTTATTGTATAAAATAAAATTAAAGAAAATGGTTTTCATTGATGACTATGAACAAACGCAAACAAAGTGTTTGTGGTATTTGGTGATTAAAAAAAAAGTGCATCTAAAGCTTCTACTGAAAATAATATGCATCTAAAGCTTCTACTGAAAATTAATGTGCAAGGTACAACGTATAACTATATGGTCAAATTCATTTGAGCCTTCGGAGTCACAAGTATATGATGTATATATATATTACTCAATTAACAAAATAGTAAATCTAAATTAATTCATATGAATAGTAAAACGAAATTAATTAATTTACTATTCACATAAAAAAGCGCATATGATAAAAAGCGCATCGCATATGATAAGCGCATATGATAAAAAGCGAATATGATGAAAAGCACAACGCATATGATGAAAATCGCATATGATTAAAAGCGCATATGGTGAAAAACACAGCGCATATGATTAAAAGCGTATATGGTGAAAAGGATATATGATAAAAAAAAAAACACATATGGTGATTTATAAAAAAAAAAAAAAAAAAAACACATATGGTGATTAATGGAAAGCACATATGGTGATTAATGAAAAGTATATTGTGAAAAAGAATCACAAATGTTTCTTGAAAGAATTCAAGGTAAGATATATGAACCAATTCATCCATCATGTGAACCATTTTGATATTTCATGGTTCTAATAGACGCATCTAGCGGATGGTCTCATATTTGTATGTTATCAAGCCGTAATATGGCATTTGCAAAGTTTCTTGCACAAATTATTAAATTGAGAACACATTATTCTGATTACACCATTAAAAGGATGAGACTTGATAATGCTGGTGAGTTAACATCTCAAGCATTTAATGATCATTATATATCTACAGGGATTGTTGTTGAACATCCAGTTGCTCACGTGCATACACAAAATTGGTTTAGCTGAATCAATAGATAAACGCTTACAGCTAATAACTAGACAATTGATAATGAGTACAAATCTCTCAATATTTATATGTGGACATGTAAATTTACATGCTGCGACATTAATTCGCATTATACCATGTGGAAGTCGTAAATATTTTCACTTAATACTTGATTTTGGCCAAGAGCCAAATATTTTCTACCTTAAAACATTGGTTGTGCAGTGTATGTTCCAATTGTATCACCACAACACAATAAAATAGTTCTTCAAAGAAAGATGATAATATATTTTGGATATAAAACATCTTCAATCATAAGATATATTGAACCCATGATGGGTGATGTTTTTACAGCACGTTTTGCTGATTGTCATTTTAATAAAACATTGTTCCCTAGATTAGGGGGAGAAATAAAAATAAAAAATAAAATGATGCTTCATGATGTGAACATCAATTAAGGTACATTGAACTCGCACAAAAGAATGTGAAACGAAAGTTCAAAAATAATGCATATGCAAGAACTTGCAAATTAATTACTTTATGCATTTACAGATATAAAAAAGTGACTAAATCATATATACCAGTGATAAATGCTCCAGCTCGAACTGAAATTCCAAAAGCTGGCAATAATGTCACTGTTGAGTCTTTGCCACGCATCAAACGTGGAAGATCAATTGGTTCCGAAGATAAAAATCCTCGAAAAAGAAAATCAGCTGATAATGAGGTAAGAGAAAGTGTTCAAGAAGAACCACAAATCAATATTCCTTCTGCAGAGGATATTGATAAATGTAAATACTAAAATTGCGATAAATTATGCAATATTATGGAACCGAAATGAAACTAAAATCTCTATGAGATATTTTCATATAATGTTACAATGACATCATGAATAAAGATGATGATCTGGAACGAAAATCTGTCATTGAATATACAAAATGGACATGATTGAGCTCAATGGAAAGGAGCAATACGAGCTGAATTAGAATCGCTCGATAAAAGAAAAGTTTTCGGATCAATCGTTATCACTTTTAAAGATGTGAAACGTATGGGATACAAATGAATTTTTATCCGAAAAGAAATGTGCAAATGAAGTTACAAGGCAAAACTAGACTTGTAACTCAAGATTTCCCACAAAGACCATAAATGAATTAGGAGGAAAAATTATCCTCCTGTAATGGATACAATTACTTATTAGATACTTAATCAACCTGGTAGTTATTTAAATGCATCTCATGAATGTTATTACTACTTATCTGTATGGATCACTTAATAGTGATATATATGAATATACCTAAAGGGTTAAGGGATCATAAGCATCTAATGTAAAACCTAAGGGAATATATTCCATTAAATCACAAAGATTTCTTAATGTGTTTATACAAACGGGACGTATGTGGTATAACCGATTAAATGACTACTTGATAAGAAAAAAGGTATACATATAAATTATTTTGCACGTATGTTTTATAAAAACAATGTTCGGATATGAGATCGTAGTTGTTTATGTCAATGTTCTTAACATCATATGAACAAATAAAGAGATCTATGAAATCATTCAACTTCTAAAGAATTATTTTGAAATGAAAGATCTTGAAAAAACCAAGTATTACCTTGGATTGCAAATTGAGCATATGCCTAATGGTTTACTTGTACATCAAACAAATTATACCGAAAAGATTTTAAAACATTTTTTTTAAAGACAAACTCATTGTTGTTAGATCACTCAATATTGACACTGATCTATTTCATCCCTGCGAAGATCATGAAAATTTTAACAGATCGGAAGTTCTATATTTTAGTACAATTGAGGTTCTTATGTATCTTATAGATTATACAAGATCTGACATTTCTTTTGCAGTTAATTTGTTGACAAGGTTCAGCTCAGCCCCTACCAAAAGACATTGGAATGGGATCAAACAAATAGTTTGATACCTTCGGGGAACTACTGATTTATAATTATTTTATTCTAACAACTCGAAACAAGATTTGTTTGGTTATTGATAATGCTAAAAACGAACATATATTTCATAGCATTATTCCTCAAGAAAGACAAGCTTTTAGTTGCAATTGTTCTATTTACAAGTGATATTCGTTTAAATAATAAAAGGTGAAGACAAAAGACAGATTCGACGAATTGAAGACGCAAACGACCAAAAAGCTCAAAAGAACAAAAGACAATCAAAGAGGTTCCAATTATTGATAAGAAACGTCTCGAAATCACAAGAGTACAAGATTCAAAACGCAAAGTACAAAATATAAAATTGTACGCAAGGACGTTCGAAAATCCGGAACCGGGACCAGAGTCAACTCTTAACGCTCGACGCAACGGACTAAAAATTACAAGTTAACTATGCATATAAATATAATATAATATATAATTAATTATATTAATTATATATATATTATATATATATTATAAACCGTCGGTAAACAAAGAGCTAAACTCCTCTGAGCTGTAAAAGTAACCTCCGCGACTCGCGGAGTTTGAAGAGGTTTTCACCGCGAGTCGCGGAGCCCCAAAAATCGACTCTGCCTATAAAGCAAACCGAATTCTGATCATTTTTCATAATCTTTTTCTCTCTTCTCTCATATATACGATATATATATATATATATATAATTTATATTTTAATTTTAATTTTAATTATAATTCTAATAATAAGGGTATGCTAGCGAATGTTGTAAGGGTGTAAGTCGAAATTCTGTCCGTGTAACGCTACGCTATTTTTAATCATTGTAAGTTATGTTCAACCTTTTTATATTAATGTCTCGTAGCTAAGTTATTATTATGCTTATTTAAAACGAAGTAATCATGATGTTGGGCTAATTACTAAAATTGGGTAATTGGGTTTTGTACCATAATTGGGGTTTGGACAAAAGAACGACACTTGTGGAAATTAGACTATGGGCTATTAATGGGCTTTATATTTGTTTAACTAAATGAAAGTTTGTTAATGTTAATATAAAGATTTACAATTGGGCGTCCCTATAAATTACCATATACACTCAATCGGACACGATGGGCGGGGTATTTATATGTACGAATAATCGTTCATTTAACCGGATACGGGAATGGATTAATAACCACTAGAATAATTAAAACAGGGGTGAAATTACATTCAAGGGTAATTGGTGTAATTGTTAACAAAGTAGTAAAACCTTGGTTTACACGCAGTCGATAACCTGGTGTATTCATTAAACAAAGTATTAAAACCTTGTTACAATTCGAATCCCCAATTAGTTGGAATATTTAACTTCGGGTATAATAATAATTTGACGAGGACACTCGCACTTTATATTTATGACTGATGGACTGTTATGGACAAAAACTAGACGGACATATTAAATAATCCAGGACAAAGGACAATTAACCCATGGGCATAAAACTAAAATCAACACGTCGAACATCATGATTACGGAAGTTTAAATAAGCATAATTCTTTTATTTCATATTTAATTTCCTTTATTTTATATTTAATTGCACTTCTAATTATCGCACTTTTATTTATTGTTATTTAATCGCACTTTTAATTATCGTACTTTTTAATTATCGCAAGTTTATTTTATCGCACTTTTATTATTCGCAATTTCATTATCGTTATTTACTTTAAGTTTTAATTTAAGTCTTTTATTTATTTAATATTTTACATTAGGTTTTAACTGCGACTAAAGTTTTAAAATCGACAAACCGGTCATTAAACGGTAAAAACCCCCCCTTTATAATAATAATATTACTTATATATATGTTTGTATTTTTATAAAAGTAAATTAATATAGCGTTGAGCTTTGTTTAAAGATTTCCCTGTGGAACGAACCGGACTTACTAAAAACTACACTACTGTACGATTAGGTACACTGCCTATAAGTGTTGTAGCAAGGTTTAAGTATATCCATTCTATAAATAAATAAATATCTTGTGTAAAATTGTATCGTATTTAATAGTATTTTCGCACTAAAAATAATACTATTTCGTATACCTTAGCTTTGACATCAAGTATTTTTGGCGCCGCTGCCGGGGACACTCTTAAACGCCGGAAGCGCAACGCTAATATAAAAAAAAAAAGATTTTTTGTTTACTTTTATTAAAATTCGCTTTTGTAAAAATACGTTTTAAATATTCGAAAATATAAAAAGAAAAACAAAAATATAAGTATTTTTAAGATTTTGTTAAATATTTAAGTTTTATAAGTTTCTTTATTTTTATTTTAATTTATAAAAATATAAGTTTTATTAAATATCTTTTATATATAGAAAAAACAGAAAACAGAAAATAAAAAAAAATAAATAAAAAAAAAACGCGTCGAATATTCAAACCTGTCAGCTGAATTCTGGAACCCCGCGACTCGCGGGGTTTGATGCAATAAATACCGCGACTCGCGGAGGGTACCTGACACACGAACAGAAACCCTAATCCTGCATTTATTACGGTAATTATTAATTAATTATTATTAAACCCTAATTATTATTATTATTATTATTAGTTTTATTTTTACTTTTACTTTTTATTTAATTTATGTATTTAGTATTAATTAGTTTTATTAAATTGTAAAATTAGTAGTTTTATTAAATAAAAAAATATAAAAATAATATTTTTATAAAAATTGTACTTTTTACAACTTTTTATATATTTTTATATTTTGTCCCTTTTTAATCGTTGTAGCATAACTTTTGTATTTTTAGCTCATATTTAATTTTAAACTTAGTTTTTGCTATAGTTATTTTTACTCCTAGATTTTTAGGCTTTGCCGTAGAATTCCTTAAGTGCTTTTTCTTTAGACTAAGATTTAGGTGCTTTAGAATTTTGCGACGCCTTTTTAAGTTTTAGTTTCTTTTTAAGTTATTTCCATTTGGGATTTAGTTTTTCTTGTAAGCTTTAATATTTTTAGACACCTTTTACTATGTATCAATTATCATTCCAATTAGTAATTTCAATTTGCGATTATAATTTTAAGTTAGTTGTAGTAATAAGGTTAGGTTAGTTAAGTATTTTTAAGTTTTGATAAGTTTCTTTTATTTTTTTTCGTCACTTTTTTTTCAACCATTTTTTCTTTTTCTACCTTTTGCGACGAACTCTTTTTCTCTCTTATTTCTAGCCATTCTAGTTTTTAGGACTTAGAATTTTTTTCTAATTCTTATCTAAATTTCTTAAAATTACGAAAATTTATTTTAAGTGGTTAAATTAATAGACATCAAAATTTTCTGGTTCGTAGTAATAGTTGGATTTGTACGTGGACCGGGTTATTGGAGCCAAACAGTCCTCAATTATATTGAGACCAAACGAATCCTGCCCCTCTGCTGCATCTTTTGGCTATTCGAAACGTGGGCAAAATCAGAAAAGTCTATTGATTGGATAACTTATTATAATTTTTCTTTCCTTTTTAAAACTAATAGGATATTCAGTGAATGCACCGAGCAAGACGTTCATCACCTTTTGTACGTTCACCACCTGTAACTAGATCAAGACATTTAGCAAATATAACCGCCGTTGATTTTTCTTTAGAATCGTCATCCAGTCGACCAAGTACTTCAGTTCAAATTTCCGATAATCCATTTTTTGAACCCGACCTCACAATTGAGAATCCGGAGAATATTCAGGAACGGTTCATAGATCCTGAACCACTAAACTTTCCTCCGGAGCCACCAATCATTCAGACAGAGATTGTTGAGGAACGAACCATTAAATCAGAATCATCTAGTGATACCGATTCAACAAATTCAATTATGGAGAATCTGGAACCTTTAAGTATGGAAGACCGAATGAGAGCTAAACGCACTGGTCAAGGTCACGCAATTACTCATCCAGACATTAATGCACCAGATTATGAAATCAAAGGACAAATTCTACACATGGTGACTAATCAATGCCAATTTAGTGGTGCGTCGAAGGAAGATCCAAATGAACATCTACGTACCTTTAATAGGATCTGCACACTATTTAAAATCCGAGAAGTGGAGGATGAACAGATATATCTCATGTTATTTCCCTGGACTTTAAAGGGAGAAGCCAAAGATTGGTTGGAATCGTTACCTGAAGGGGCGATCGATACATGGGACGTTTTAGTTGACAAATTTCTTAAACAATTCTTTCCTGCATCTAAAGCCGTAAGACTTCAAGCAGAAATTGTTACGTTCACACAGAAACCAAATGAAACTCTATATGAGGCGTGGACAAGATATGGAAAGTTGTTAAGAGGATGTCTGCAACATGGTTTAGACACCTGTCAAATAGTATAAATATTCTACCAAGGATGCGACATCACTACAAGGAAAGACATAGATATAGCAGCTGGTGGTTCTATTATGAAGAAAACCGAAACTGATGCTTACAAAATTATTGATAACACTGCTTCCCACTCACATGAGTGGCACCAAGAAAAAGATATCATTAGATCATCTAAAGCAGCTAGAGCCGATTCTAGCCATGACTTAGATTCCATTTCCGCAAAGATAGATGCTGTGGAGAGACGAATGGAAAAGATGACTAAGGATATTCACTCAATACGAATTAGTTGTAAGCAGTGTGGAGGACCACATTTGACAAAAGATTGTCTCAGTATTGAATTAACAATGGAACAAAGAGAGAATATTTCATACATAAACCAAAGGCCTGGAAATAATTATCAAAATAATTATCAACCGCCAAGACCGATTTACAATCAAAACCAAAATTATAACCGAAATATTCCATACAACAACCAACAAGGTCCTAGCAATCAACAAGTATCCAATAATAATTATAACCAGCAAAGACCGAATTTTCAAAACAAACCACCACAACAAACCGATGATAAAAAGCCGAATTTAGAAGATATGATGACGAAGCTAGTTGAAACTCAAACACAATTTTTCACATCTCAGAAACAAACCAATGAACAAAATGCTCAAGCATTTAGAAATCAACAAGCTTCTATTCAAAATCTAGAACAAGAAGTAAGTAACCTAGCAAGGTTAATAGGTGAAAGAAAACCGGGAAGTTTACCAAGCGATACAAATGCTAACCCCCGGAATGAAACAGCTAAAGCTATTACCACAAGAAGTGGTACAACACTTAAACCACCTGAAATACCTGTAACTTCTGATGAAGCTATTCCTACTCCACAAGAACCACAACCTGATCAAGATAAGGAAAAAGAACCGGTAGTTGAAAAGGTTAATGAAGATAACACAGTTAAGGATAAACCTTATGTTAAACCATACCAACCACCACTTCCTTACCCGAGTAAAATGAAGAAAGAGAAACTTGAAGCCGAGCAATCCAAATTCTTGGATATGTTTAAACAGATAAATGTAAATCTTCCTTTCATTGATGTGATTTCAGGAATGCCAAGATATGCTAAATTCTTGAAAGATCTAATCTCAAATAGAAAGAAAATGGAAGAACTCTCGGCTGTTTCTATGAATGCTAATTGTTCAGCAGTGCTGTTGAATAAGATACCAGAAAAACTATCTGATCCAGGAAGTTTCACAATTCCATGTTTTCTGGGTAGTCTTAGTTCAATAGAAGCATTGGCAGACTTAGGTGCTAGTATAAATCTAATGCCGTATTCACTATACGCTAAACTAGACCTTGGAGAATTGAAACCAACCAGAATAAGCATACAACTAGCCGATAGATCAATAAAATATCCTAGAGGGATAATGGAGAACATGCTAGTTAAAGTTGGTACTTTAGTATTTCCAGTAGATTTTGTTGTTCTGGATATGGAAGAAGATTCTCAAGTTCCTCTCATATTAGGAAGACCATTCTTAAACACGGCTAAAGCAATGATAGACGTGTTCGGTAAGAAACTGACCCTAAGTATAGAGGATGAGAGTGTTACCTTTTCAGTTGATAGAGTAATGCAACAACCAAAATCTGCAGATGATACATGTTATTATATTCAAACTATAGATGCACATGCAGAATTATTAGAAGAATTTCCAGAATTACAAGGAACAGGAGAATGTTCTTTAGGAGAAGGTAATGAACCAATTGATGAAGCTGAAATGTTAGCTACACTTATAGCTAATGGATATGAACCAACAACAGAAGAAATTCAAATGCTAAAAGAAGAAGACAGATATCGATATAAATCATCGATAGAAGAACCTCCGAAATTAGAGTTAAAGCCACTTCCAAACCATTTGGAATACGCTTATTTACATGGTGAATCTGAATTACCTGTAATAATATCGTCTTCTCTTACTGAAAATGAGAAATCACAACTCATTTCTGTGTTGAAAGCTCATAAACCAGCCATTGCATGGAAGATTCATGATATTAAAGGAATAAGTCCTTCGTATTGCACACATAAAATCCTTATGGAAGAAGGTCATAAAACGTATGTGCAACGCCAACGAAGACTAAATCCTAATATGCAAGATGTAGTTAAGAAAGAGATTATTAAACTGCTAGATGCAGGTTTGATATATCCAATTTCTGATAGTCCATGGGTAAGCCCAGTTCAATGCGTACCTAAGAAGGGTGGCATGACTGTCATTACAAATGAGAAAAATGAGCTTATTCCTACTAGGACTGTAACAGGATGGCGTGTATGTATTGATTATAGAAAATTAAATGACACCACCAGAAAAGATCACTTTCCCTTACCTTTCATAGATCAAATGTTGGAAAGATTAGCCGGAAATAGTTACTATTGTTTTCTAGATGGATTTTCCGGATATTTTCAAATTCCAATAGCACCCGAGGACCAAGAGAAAACCACATTCACGTGCCCTTATGGTACTTTTGCTTACAAACGCATGCCATTTGGACTTTGCAACGCCCCTGCAACCTTTCAAAGGTGTATGATGGCGATTTTTCACGACATGATAGAAGAATGCATGGAAGTATTCATGGATGACTTTTCAGTCTTCGGTGATACATTTAAATCATGTCTAGTTAATCTGGAACGAATGCTAATTAGATGCGAACAATCAAATCTAGTACTTAATTGGGAGAAATGCCATTTCATGGTTAAAGAAGGCATCGTTCTTGGACATAAAATTTCAAAAGAAGGAATTGAAGTGGATAGAGCTAAAGTAGATGTAATTGCTAAACTTCCACATCCCACTAATGTTAGAGGAGTTAGGAGTTTTCTAGGGCATGCCGGTTTTTACCGACGTTTCATAAAAGATTTTTCTAAAATTGCCACTCCTATGAATAAACTCCTAGAAAAGGATGTGCCATTCATCTTTTCAGATGAGTGTATCAAATCTTTTAATATTCTTAAAGAGAAACTCACTAATGCGCCGATCATGATAACACCAAATTGTAATCTACCATTTGAACTAATGTGCGATGCAAGTGATTTTGCAATGGGAGCCGTTTTAGGACAAAGGATTGAAAAACGATTTCAACCTATATA
The DNA here is from genome assembly GCF_046630445.1 of Rutidosis leptorrhynchoides. NCBI lineage: Eukaryota > Viridiplantae > Streptophyta > Magnoliopsida > Asterales > Asteraceae > Rutidosis > Rutidosis leptorrhynchoides. Next base: position 629,128,230 of record NC_092333.1, read on the forward strand.
TTATGCTAGTAAGACGTTACAAGGAGCACAAACGAACTATACAACTACTGAAAAAGAACTCCTTGCTATTGTCTTTGCTTTTGACAAATTTCGATCATATCTCGTTCTAGCAAAAACGGTGGTCTATACCGACCATTCTGCTCTTAGATACCTATTTTCAAAATAAGATGCTAAACCAAGATTAATCCATTGGATCTTACTCTTACAAGAGTTTGATATTGAAATCCGAGATAAAAGAGGAGCAGAAAATCTCGCCGCTGATCATCTTTCTCGTCTTGAAAATCCCGAATTAGAAGTTCTAAATGAATCAGCCATACAAGACAACTTTCCTGATGAATATCTATTGAAGATAGATTATAAAGAAATCCCATGGTTTGCAGATTATGCAAACTACTTAGTTTGTGGATTCCTTGAAAAAGGATTATCGTACCAAAGACGAAAGAAATTCTTCAGTGATATAAAACACTATTTTTGGGAAGATCCACATCTGTTTAAAAGTTGTCCCGATGGAATAATACGCCGATGTGTATTTGGAGATGAAGCTAGTAAAATTTTAAACCATTGTCACACAGGACCAACAGGAGGGCATTATGGGCCTCAACTAACAGCAAGAAAAGTTTATGAAGCTGGATTCTATTGGCCTACAATTTACAAAGACGCACACTTTCTTTGCAAATCCTGTGATGCATGTCAAAGGGCCGGAAAAATAAGTCAACGTGATGAAATGCCACAAAATGTCATCCAAGTATGTGAAGTATTTGACATTTGGGGTATTGACTTTATGGGTCCATTTCCAAAATCTCATAATAATCTATATATACTCGTAGCCATTGATTATGTATCTAAATGGGCGGAAGCACAAGCTCTCCCAACTAACGATGCACGAGTTGTAGTCAACTTTTTAAAACGTCTTTTTGCAAGGTTTGGAACACCGAGAGCTTTAATAAGTGATCGGGGTACTCATTTCTGTAATAATCAACTTGAGAAAGTTCTTAAAAGATATGGAGTAACTCATAAAATCTCCACCGCATATCATCCACAAACAAGTGGACAAGTTGAAAATACCAACCGAGCTTTAAAACGTATTCTAGAGAAAACCGTAGGATCAAATCCGAAGGAATGGTCCATTAAATTGGAGGATGCACTCTGGGCTTTTAGAACAGCCTACAAAACTCCAATTGGAACCACACCTTTTAGACTTGTTTATGGGAAAGCATGTCATCTTCCAGTAGAAATTGAACACAAAGCATTTTGGGCTTTGAAGACATGTAATCTTGATTTACATGAAGCCGGACGTCTACGATTAAGTCAACTAAACGAATTAGAAGAATTAAGACATGAAGCATACGAAAATTCGTTAATCTATAAAGAAAGAACGAAGAAATGGCATAATAAAAGAATCAGAAGTTCAAAAGAATTTAAAGAAGGAGACAGAGTTCTTCTTTTCAATTCACGATTCAAGCTATTTCCTGGAAAATTGAAATCAAGATGGTCTGGACCATTCATAGTCAAAAGAGTTTTCCCATACGGAACGATAGAATTAATAAATTCAAATGGGATTGAATTTAAAGTTAATGGTCACAGAGTTAAACATTACATACATGGTCCGATGGAAGTCGACAACGAAGTTAATCACAATTTCGACACCACAGCTAACTAAGTGTGGGGAGAATCAAGTCTTTAAAGGATAATATGTATTTCTGTTAGAGTTAGATTGTCTGTTTTCGTATAGTTCTCGAAAATGGAACCCGAATGGTCTTTCCCTAGCAGACCCTAAAGAACTAGTCTTCTCCCCCCATTCTGAATTTTTATTTTTTTTAGGTTTTTACAAAATGAAGACTGCCTGTGAACTAAACCATAGTCTAATGCTACACGCTTTGATCACTAAACGTAATAATGACATACTCCCGAGTGAAATAGTATCAGTAATCAGAGAAAGAATGGACGGAGTTAGAAAAGAATCCAGATGCGAAGATAATAAGTTACAATTTGGTAAAGGAAAATCAAAATCCGCAGCGAAAAGAAGAGCACGACACCAAGAACGATGTCACAAATGCGGAAAATGGTCACATGGAGGTAAATGTTCAAATAATCAAACCTATTCAAATACCGAATTTGTTACTTTATGCAGAGACGGACCGTTCATATGTTTAGAAGAAAAGACACTGAATGCTCGAGGTTACGCCTATGTAGCCATGGAAAATCAATTAAACCGACTATCTTATGAATGGGATAGATCATATAACTAAGAAATCTATTTCACAGGTATGTCTGTACAGTTTTTATTTTTATTTTTATTTTTAACCTTTTGATAACAAACGCTAATTTGTTCGCTAAAAAGTATTAAATTGGTATTGAATAAAATTAGGTTTGGCGACCGAAATTATTGATATCATTCAAAAATTTATTACATCACTGCGAAATTTAACGTTTATTCTTAAGGTATAAATATCTTTAATCAATCAACCCAAAATATTTCAAAAAGTCGTCATGAGTTAAATTAGGTCTTGGAACCGAAATTACTTTACCGAAAAGAGGGGCGCATATTTTTGATAATATTTGATTGATTAAAGTGGGATAAAAAGACAAAAAGATTTTTAATTTTATTTTTATCATGTTTTTAAAATTAATATTTAAATCTTAAATTAATATTGTAAACTTTGTAAAAATAATATATTTAAAATTATAAATATTTAAAAAATTAATATAAGTTTAATATGAATTTTTAAATTAAGTTTGGTGTGAATTTTTAATTTTTAAAATATAAATTTTTAATTTTATGCATTCTAAATTTTAAGTTTGGTGTGAATTTTTAATATAAATTTTGAATTTTATATTTAAGTTGTGTGAATTTAAAAACAAAAATTTACTTTATCTCATTAAGTTAAAAATATGATTTTTAAAATTCGTCGTAAGTTGAAGACTAGGTCTTTGAACCGAAATTGCTTTACCCGAGGGAGGGACGAGAACTTTTATTATCATTATTTTTAATCTTATTGAATTAAAGTATGCCAAAAACATTGAAAAAACCCAAAAATCTTAGCTTTTAAAACAATCGCTACAAAAAGACAAATTTTAAAATTTTGTCGAGGGACGGACTAGGACATCGATCCGAAACGACCTCGTCCTAAAAAACAAGGGAAACAAAATTTTAAAATTAATTACTTAATTGTTTCAATAAGTTAAAGTTTAAAAAAAAAAAAAAAAAAAAACTCCGCGACTCGCGGAGTTTGAAGTGCAAAACCTCCGCGACTCGCGGAGGGACCAATTTACAGGAAAAAAAATAAACCGCAGAACAGATCATTCCCCAACCCACAAAAACTAAAAACCTGCGAAAATAGCTGCGAAAAACCCGAGAAAAAACCCCAAAAATCACAATTTTTAACCGTTAATCACCAAATCTTTTGCTAAAATCATGTTGAGAATGATGCTATCTAAGAATTACTCAAGAAAAACGGTAAATTTCTACACCTAAACACCATTTAATCCGAAATTTGGTGTTCTTGAGTCATTTTTTTTCCCAATTTGATTTTGATGCTTTTTAGTGTAATTAGGCTTAAATTGTTTATGTATTATGCTTGTATAACCTAGATTGATGCTGTTTAACATGATTAGAAGCCTTAAACTTCAAATTTTGAGTAATCTAGGGTTTGTGTTCTTGAGCAAATTTGGGGCTTTTTGATATAAACAGGTTATGGCCGATTTTTGTCATGAATTGTTGCTAAATTGAGTAGTGTAACATGTCTAGGTAGTTAAATGATCCAAACTTTGAGCCTAAACATGATTTTGAGAATTAAAGTGGATTTTTTCAAGTCTAAAATTCATGAACTTGATTTTTGAAAGATAATGCCATTTGAGACTTGTTTAATTGCTAGTAATGATTATTTTGACATGTTATTTGAGTTGAATGCTTATGAACTTGGCAAACATTTTCGTATATGCTTATTTGAAAAAGTGTAGATTTGATAAAAATGTGAAAATGAGCTTAAGTTTGATATAAATTGATAATGTCATTGTAATTATTTTGATTGATGATTTTGCTGACACTAATGCATATTTGGATGCACAAAAATTGTGTTTGATGTGTTTTGCAGAATGAAAGGGGTGAATCTTCATCCCAAGCCCGCAATGCTCCTGCTGAGAATTTGGAACAACAGGAGGTGGATAACTTCTACAAGCAGGATATACCTCATCCAGTCATGACCTTTTCCGATATGCACTTGGAAGAGTTGCACCCGAACCTGAGATTTGACAGACTTTGGATAGATTATCCAAAATATCAAAGGGGTTTGCATACTCTTCATTCTAAGGTTGTTGAGGTACCAAGGGTCATAGAATGGGGACCCTTAGAAGCTGTAGAATTGGCCGGGCCAATTAGGGAATTACTTGTACAGAGGTATGGTAATTCTTCTTTTAATGACTGGGTATGTTTATTCACCATACGTAGACCTGTATATAAAGTATGGTGTGAAGAATTGTTATGTAGTATAGAGTTGAATGATTGGGTAGCTAGTTTAACCGATCGTTCTTTTATTAGATTTTTGTTAGGCGGTTCGATGCGCCACATGTCTTTACTGGACATGGCTCAGGCTTTACGTATATATACGCCTGAGGAGTTAGCGTCTGCCGATTGTAGAGGATTGATACTAAACGGTAGAAAGATAGATGAAAATTTTGATACACACGGTGTGTGGAGTCAAATGACAAGCCATCACCATTTCAAAGGGGGAAATTACTCTTATTTGGATATAGATAGAGCCGAATTAAGAGTGATACATAGGTTTTTAGCTAATTCGATTACACAAAGGGGTAAAAACAAGGAAAAAGTAAATGAACAGGATTTGTTTTACCATATGTGTATTCGAGACCCACAAAGCGCTGTAAGTATACCGTATTGTGTGAGTTATTATTTATCAGCTATGGTTCAGGGGATGCGACCGCATAGCATAATAGGAGGTGGTATTTTTATTACTTTGATTGGTGAATATCTCGGTGTGGATATAAGTCGGGGGGGATTATTAGTAGAAGAACCAGAACCCCGCGATACTATAGGTTTAAATGTATACCATGGTGCGAAAGTTTTGAAGAGGCGAAATAACGCCGCAGTACGATACCATGGTAGACATCCACAGGTGGAGAGAAACCAACAGCAAGGTAATGTAGGAGGGGGGAATGAGATGCAAGAAATGCATAGGTTTATAGCTTCTCAGGAATACGAAAATGCTAGACAGAGAGCATTTGAAGATTGGCAAGTTCATCAGAACCAAATCATAGCTCATTGCCAACATATAGGTAGAAACTATATTCCTACACCGAAACCCATCTTCCCTCCTTGGTCTATAGAGATGCAGCTACCATATCCTACGTATGACCCTGCCGAAGCATTCTATAGCACCTATGGTTATGCCTGGAACCCCTATTGGTACCAATATCATCCTTAGTATACTTATTATTTTTTTTTTTTATTATTTTGTAATTTCTAATTATTGATACGTTTAATACTTTTGTTAATATTGTAATCATTTTTATAATTATCTAACTTTTATTCTTAGATTTTAATAGTTTTTGAATGTGGGGTAATATACCAAACTTCAAAAATATGTATATATGTTTGCAGTTTATCTTATGTACACAACAGGGTAAAACAACGCATTTTCAAAGACTGGCATTAAGTTCAGCAAAAGCAACTAATTTTGACGACAAGATGCAAAATATATGAGAAATAACAACAAGACGGAATGAACAAATGATGTGCACCATTTATCATCCAGCAAATAAACGCCAATATATTTGGAAACTTTGGTAAAAATTTAATCATTTTCACACAAATCACCCTCAATAATTTAAATTGTTACTGATTTCTTGCAAATGAGGGCATTGCAAGATCTTAAGTGCGGGAAGGGGTTAAATTCTTTCGGATTTTAAAAATTTTTACTTTATACACTTGGTTACCATTAAAAATACTAGTAAAGCAGTAGTTGTATTAGAATCTAGTGCTCTCTGATAAAAAAGAACAGCCCTAGTCTTATATACTGACTACCCAATTCTAGTAAAATTTTTCAAAATTTTCAATTAAATGAATTCAAAATCATGTTTATACATATTTATGAACGATAAAACTAGGTTTTAACACCGAAATTATTGTTACCTCGGAAAGGACATAAATTGAGAAACAAACTAAAATGTTAAAATTCATTTAAAATGGAATAGAGGACGATAAAAAGGAAAATAAAAGCCAAGTGTGGGAAAATTTACCAAGTTATTTTAAACATATGTCACATATATCTGTAACAAATAACTGAAAATACTTTTGCTTTGGACTAAACTAAACTGTTTTACCCGATGAAAGAAAAGAAGAGATGGATCTACACGATGAATCAATTCCATCATTAAAAGGAAGTAAAGTCTTCCGAAAAAGAAACGCGCTTCTTGATTTAGGTCATGAAGTTGTCGTCCAGACCAGCTGTAGGTTGACGAAAAATCTAGAAAAGTCATCACTAAAATCAGCAGGAAATCCACGGACCTCAGCATTAAACAGGGTCGCCAAGTGGTCAGATTTATCCTAACCATGAGAAGGATTTATCTCGTACAATGGGGGGCACCATGCAAATTAGCTGGACAAGACTAATGAATCAGATCCCCAGAAAGGATAATCTCCTTAAAGATTAAAAATCAGCTTTTAAGACTGATATTACTCAATCCTAGAGATTGACCTTAAAGATTGAGAATTACAAACTCATGGAATTCAATGATATCTAAACTCGAGCTTGAACGAGAAAATATTTTGATCAAAATTACAAACCGATTTGTTTTCTGAAAACCCTATTTTCAATGCGTTCATTACCATTGAACGTAAAATCCTAGGAATTCACCTGGAATTCATTAGGTCACCTGAACTAAATCGGGTGTCAACCGTAAGAACGGTGGTTGCATAGCATGGTCAAAGACAGGACCTTGTGCCATACCGAAAAATTATAAGGGTGAGCTTTGCTATTGCTCCTACCAAGGATAGTAATTGCGTCCGACACGTTATAGACCATAATTAAAAGCATGTCAGGGGACATTGCCTTAACAGTTGCTTGTTCAACGCTTTCCTTTCAACCGGACGGTAGTTTACCAAAAGGTAATATACGGGACAAGTAAACTGGACGTGTTGCTTTCCAAATACAAGGTTAGCAAGTGGGTGACACAAAACCATAAGTGTTGAGCTAAAATTTTCAAATCTGAAACCCACCAAACCCACAAAAATATTTTGCAAATACCGGTAAAGAGTTATTCCGGAAAACTTATCTAGGGTAAAAACTAGATTTCAAAAGATCAAATGTTTTCATAAAGATCCAATTTCCTTAATGGATCTAAATTTTTATAGTCATGTGGGACTGTAAACCATATCGTTACTACCATTGTTTATATCACCGTATAGAAATCACTGATGTACAAAGTGTGAAGAATAAAGAAGTGATTCTTGTATTTCAAGACGATATTGCTTGAGGACAAGCAACGCTCAAGTGTGGGAATATTTGATAATGCTAAAAACGAACATATATTTCATAGCATTATTCCTCAAGAAAGACAAGCTTTTAGTTGCAATTGTTCTATTTACAAGTGATATTCGTTTAAATAATAAAAGGTGAAGACAAAAGACAGATTCGACGAATTGAAGACGCAAACGACTAAAAAGCTCAAAAGAACAAAAGACAATCAAAGAGGTTCCAATTATTGATAAGAAACGTCTCGAAATCACAAGAGTACAAGATTCAAAACGTAAAGTACAAAATATAAAATTGTACGCAAGGACGTTCGAAAATCTGGAACCGGGACCAGAGTCAACTCTTAACGCTCGACGCAACGGACTAAAAATTACAAGTTAACTATGCATATAAATATAATATAATATATAATTAATTATATTAATTATATATATATTATATATATTATAAACCGTCGGTAAACAAAGAGCCAAACTCCTCTGAGCTGTAAAAGTAACCTCCGCGACTCGCGGAGTTTGAAGAGGTTTTCACCGCGAGTCGCGGAGCCCCAAAAATCGACTCTGCCTATAAAGCAAACCGAATTCTGATCATTTTTCATAATCTTTTTCTCTCTTCTCTCATATATACGATATATATATATATATATATAATTTATATTTTAATTTTAATTTTAATTATAATTCTAATAATAAGGGTATGCTAGCGAATGTTGTAAGGGTGTAAGTCGAAATTCTGTCCGTGTAACGCTATGCTATTTTTAATCATTGTAAGTTATGTTCAACCTTTTTATATTAATGTCTCGTAGCTAAGTTATTATTATGCTTATTTAAAACGAAGTAATCATGATGTTGGGCTAATTACTAAAATTGGGTAATTGGGCTTTGTACCATAATTGGGGTTTGGACAAAAGAACGGCACTTGTGGAAATTAGACTATGGGCTATTAATGGGCTTTATATTTGTTTAACTAAATGAAAGTTTGTTAATGTTAATATAAAGATTTACAATTGGGCGTCCCTATAAATTACCATATACACTCGATCGGACACGATGGACGGGGTATTTATATGTACGAATAATCGTTCATTTAACCGGACACGAGAATGGATTAATAGCCACTAGAATAATTAAAACAGGGGTGAAATTACATTCAAGGGTAATTGGTGTAATTGTTAACAAAGTAGTAAAACCTTGGTTTACACGCAGTCGATAACCTGGTGTATTCATTAAACAAAGTATTAAAACCTTGTTACAATTCGAATCCCCAATTAGTTGGAATATTTAACTTCGGGTATAATAATAATTTGACGAGGACACTCGCACTTTATATTTATGACTGATGGACTGTTATGGACAAAAACCAGACGGACATATTAAATAATCCAGGACAAAGGACAATTAACCCATGGGCATAAAACTAAAATCAACACGTCGAACATCATGATTACGGAAGTTTAAATAAGCATAATTCTTTTATTTCATATTTAATTTCCTTTATTTTATATTTAATTGCACTTCTAATTATCGCACTTTTATTTATTGTTATTTAATCGCACTTTTAATTATCGTACTTTTTAATTATCGCAAGTTTATTTTATCGCACTTTTATTATTCGCAATTTCATTATCGTTATTTACTTTAAGTTTTAATTTAAGTCTTTTATTTATTTAATATTTTACATTAGGTTTTAACTGCGACTAAAGTTTTAAAATCGACAAACCGGTCATTAAACGGTAAAAAACCCCCCCCCCCTTTTTATAATAATAATATTACTTATATATATGTTTGTATTTTTATAAAAGTAAATTAATATAGCGTTGAGCTTTGTTTAAAGATTTCCCTGTGGAACGAACCGGACTTACTAAAAACTACACTACTGTACGATTAGGTACACTGCCTATAAGTGTTGTAGCAAGGTTTAAGTATATCCATTCTATAAATAAATAAATATCTTGTGTAAAATTGTATCGTATTTAATAGTATTTTCGCACTAAAAATAATACTATTTCGTATACCTTAGCTTTGACATCAGTTATACAGATGCAGATTATTTATCCGATCTACATAAAGCTAAATCTCAAACTGAATATGTATTCCTAAATGGAGGCATCGCAATATCATGACGTTCTCAAAACAAACACTTGTTGCAACATCATCAAATCATGCCGAAGTGATTGCATTACATGAAGCTACTCGGGAATGATTTTAGTTAAGATCAATGATACAAATCATTATTGATTCTTGTGGACTAGAACGCTATAAAAGTGTAACAACTATCTATGAAGATAATACAGCTTACATAATACAAATGAAAGAAGAGTATCAAAAATGACAGAACAAAACATAAATGCTGACGAGGCGCTAAAGCTATAAACGGTCTTAACGGTCATAAGTTTGATGGAAAAGAATGGTATATTGGTAAGGCTCAGAAAAAGACTGAAAGGGAATAGGAACTGAAACAACGGTTTGAACAAACCATGAAGGAGACTGTAGACAAATCACGAGGGCTAAACTTGTACATAAAAGATTTAGATGATACAGTTTCAAATGAAAACCTCAGATTCTTCTCATATACTCAAGATTTCGTAAAAGACAACCAGATTAAAATGAGATACGTTCAATCAACAACTCTGCTGATCTTTATACCAAAGCACTGCCAACTGCTATTTTCAGAACACACGTTCATAATATTGGCATGAGGCATGTTCAGAAGATGTAACAACTCAGGCGTTGCCTACTTGAGGGGGAGTCAACTCTATGCTGCACTCTTTTTCCCTTAGCTAAAGTTTTATCCTAATGGGTTTTCTTTAGCAAGGTTTTTAACGAGGCAGTACTAGTTATTCTCTAATAAAATTGTCATCCAAGGGGGAGTGTTATAAAATATCTAGATTGTGTTATAAAATATCTAGATTGGATGTTAATTTTATTATTATTATTATATTTCTTGCATAGTAATATTTTATACTATAAATAGACATGTATGGTAACCATTTAAGGTGCACCATTTCTCTTGAAATATCAATATCAATATTTCTTCTCTCCTTCTTCTCTCTTTTTCTCTCTTTGTTCTTATAACCATTAAAGGTAGTTATAAGCCTACTGAATTATAACATATTCCAACTTATTATATATCTACCTACTCATAAAAAGAGGGGTCTGATTACTGTAGAAGGGGTATAATGGTAATTTCACTTGTCATTCTCGCAAGAAAATATCTTTCTACAATCGGCTTCCATCTTCTACTCAACAACCCTTTCTCTTGCCATGTGGTATAATCTAAGTGGATCAAATTTCTGTTCTAACGCGTGGCACAATTAATCTACGTGGCACACTCAGCTGAATCACTTGTTAGCCTATAGTACACGTCGCTGTTATCAAAAGGTAGTTAATCTTTTCATCGAATTAAGAAGTAAATTAGGGTTTTGGTTTCAGCAAGTTGGGGTTTTTATCTAAGGGTTAGGTGGGAAAATTAAAAACCCAAAAATGGGGTTTAGTTCATTTAGTTGTATATCTTATCTAGAACTTTAAATAGTTTCTTGAAGTCATGAAATGAATGAGAAACTACTCCGTATCTTTTATTTGGATCGGTTTTAGTGAAGTTATGTAGTATTATGTGAATTGGGGTTTTAGGTTTGTTAAGTTATTTGTCAAATTGGGTAGATTTCTTATCTTTCAATTTGTTTTATATTTGTGTAATTAGGTTGCTATTAGTTATTGTTCTGTGCTTACCAAATTAGTATTAAGGTTATTATACCCTCATTGAGATTTAGGACTAATTTTGTTGCTATAGTTTTAACTATGTACTTCATTCGAATAGTAGTGATCTCCGTGTATGTTTCAGGTGGATAATAATTAATTTTCGATGTTGTTTTCTCGTTGCAGTTGCATAATCAAACAGGGATACTCAGGAACTCGGAGGGTATTCAGATGGTATCGGTTGCCAAACGACTATGACGGAGGAATGAAGTTTTTCAGAAAACGGAGTTGCAGGTGGTTACCGGAACCATATATTATCGGAGAATTGAAGTGGGAACGTTGTCAAAACCTGTTTTGCTACGTCTACAGGTTAGTATTTCATTTTTCATTTATGTAGATTTAGACAAAGGATACTATCATTTTTCTAAAACATTGTTCTTATGATTTGTTTCCTTTTCGTTTCTCTTGCACTCTTCATATTTTGGGTTGCAGGTGTTTTTGTTTTTCTTTCACATCATTCTAGCTTTTTGATTTTGTTATAGTAGGATTGGTAGCATTTGCTAATAAGTATATTTGTGTATGGAAGCTGTTGTTTTGTTTTCATTCATGTGGTTGTCTCTCATGTGTGAGTTGTATTGTACATTCGTGAATCTTCATTTTTTCATACGGAGTAATAATCTTTGCTTTTCAGAAGAAAAAAAAAGAAGAATTGGTTGTAATTCGTTCACATTTTTTTAGTATAACTATATTTATATAATGTGCATGCAATCTTTAAGCCTCCAACGCTGATTTGAGGTATTCTTATATGTTTCTTCAAGTAAGCGACTTTTTGTTCTTTTGTTGCTCGTTTTTGCTATATCAACCACTTGGATTTGCTGGAAACCTCTATTGGACATTTAATGATGAGCCGCTCTTTTAGCCCATGGTGTCGCCAATAAAGTATTTACTGATTTGACTCTTCAGCCAACTACAGCGGATCCGAGGATCTGAAAATACAGCCTTACATGTATATATTTTAACTACGTAGTAACTTATTTCATTCGTATATGTCTTTATTGCATCAATTCAAAGTAATACTACATTTTTCCCACTTTACGTAGCATTTGTGGTTTACTTTGGGACCCGACTCCGGAGACCTGATCCGACTTCTCGAATCAGAAAAAACCGCCACTTTGCTGTTCCTTTTAGGTTGGGTTGGGTTCCACAATAGAGAATATTTGCATCTGCTCATAGGCTATAGATGGAAGGATTTTATTTGTATTTGATGTAGAAGTTTCGTTAATAAAGTAGAAGCGGTAGTAAATTATTTTTACTAATCATTATTGGTTTTCGGACGTAGTTAAAAACCAGACTTGTGGGTGCTGATGGAAGTACTGTCAGGTAAGATTAGGATTTTCATAAAGGGTACAAGGTTAGAATTGATTAATTTGTATTTTTTCTGAACTAGAGTGACGTACATGAATGCTTTATGTTAAATCTTTTACAAAAAAAAGTTGTGTACAAGGTTTAATAACATGTCAATATGTCATGTTAACACAGTTGGGGCTTTGTTGATGGAGATGATAGCTTAAGTTAATTAATTTAATGTTGTTACGATGTGTAATTGTGTCACAAAGAAGATAGCAATCGACCTTTGGTATTTGAACGTGCAGTTTAGAGTGTGAATAAGTTCAAGGAAACAAAATTTTGATATTGCATATGTAGCATATTCCATATTCCATATTCCATATCAAAGAATAACAAAAAGTGTTCCATGTAGCATAGCAAAGCTTATTGTATTTGCCTAGGGCGTAGCTCTTACTTGCAAATCCCTTTCAAATCTCGAGTCGGGCACGGCCGAAGATCACCTAGTATATATACATATATTCATATACATATCTATTTACAGATAGTTGTTCGTGAATCGTCGGAAATAGTCGAAGGGTAATTGAGTATATGAACACATGTTCAAAATTTTTTGAGATTCAACTTAACAGACTTTGCTTATCGTGTCGGAAACATTAAATCATTTAAAGATTTGAGTTAAAAATAAGTCAAAATTTTCCGGGTCATCACAGTCGCGTTCCAATGTGTCGCGTATCGCGACAAACTGCACCCAAACGCGACAGGCCAGTTTCTTCGTTTTGATCTTCTTTGCACATCCAACAATAAACATCGCTCTTTTCTGTCAACTGTTGTATCATGTAATATTCCGGATCCATGTAGCCCTGCATCGAATCAGATTACATAATTTTTCAGGTAAAAAATTTAAACTCTTAAGTCATAAAACTAAGAAGATGATTCTAACCATTGTCCCTTTAACTTGAGTGGTAACATGAGTCCTATTAGAATCACCAAGTGATTTAGATAGACCGTAATTAGCCACCTTAGCGACTAAGCGTTCATCTAATAAGATATTGTTTGTTTTGACATCTCGATGGATGATTGGAGGATCAGAAAGATCATGCAGATACAGCAACCCTTTTGCTGCACCCAAATCTATTCGAAGTCGTCTCGTCCAATCTAATCTGATTCCAGATCTCCCTATATGTATCATAACCATTGTATGTAATTATTGATTTTCCAATAAATAGCGAAAGATGTTTTCGAAGAAAAAAAAAATTTTGAACAAAAAGTTCACAAGATTTACAAGGAAAAAAAGTTCACCTTGGTCGAAACAAAAACCTACAAGACTCACAAGATTCTTGTGATGAACTATTGAAAGTAGCTCGATTTCAGTTTTGAACTCGAGCCCACCCTGTGTTGATACCTGTTTAGCTCTTTTGATCGCAACTAGCTGCCCATTTGGTAGACTTCCTCTAGAAACCTACGTATATTGATATGTGGGTCAAATCAACACGGCGCTGCCAGTTTTGAGGGACACTAAAAAAGGACTCGTTTCAAAACGAACTTATCATTCCATATCCACCGGTTCCTATGTTGTTCGTTTCAGAAAAGTTGTTAGTGTATTTGTTAAGCTCCTCAAAAGAGAAAGCTTTTGCTCCTTTTAACTGAGGGACAGCATAGCTTCCATTGTTTTCATCCCATAATGCTATAAGGTTTGCACAGAAACTATTAGAATCCAAATAATATTTTCAAAGGTACTCTGAACAGATTCGTTTAAGGATATTGGAAATTTATACCGAAAGGGCTGCTGCTGCTCTGGTAGGTTGCTCTTTCAGATCGGTTTTTTTTGGCGAAGAGCAGCAAGTACCAATAGTGCGACAAGTACACAACCACCAATCACTGATCCTACTATAACTCCCGTGTTGGATGACTTGTTTCCTGCCCCTGATGCTCCTGCGAACGCCAAAATACCGTTTCATAACTAACTAACCAAGTTGTATATATCGCTAACTTTGTTGCGGTCGGTGAGAAAACAAAAAATCGTGACAAATTTACCAAAGAACTAAAAACCGACTATTAGGATTGTTAGAAAACAGGGTATGAAATTGAAAATCCGATTTGTTCTTGAATCGAGAAACAGTTTCTCAATTAAGTATTTGATTTGATTCTAGGCTTGGATGTAACACCCCATCTTAACATGACCACAATATTGTCCGTTTTGTCTGAGGCACACGACTTTTTCTTGGCGACCACAAACATGAAGCACTTTCCCAGGAGGTCACCCATCCTGGTAGTGCTCTCACCTAAGCACGCTTAACCACAACGTACTCGCACACCCGCTCTGTCTGTGGTCCCAAAACGCGTTGTGTCATTTAATCGTGAGTATTACCTTATAATTCCATGATCACTCATGTCTGTGGGCGATATGGGATTTGCCTATGGTGTTACATTCACCCCCTTAAGGGACTCATCGTCCTCGATGAGGTTTGCCCCACCACCCCCAACAGGATGTGACGACCCGAAAATTTCCGACCAAATTTAAACTTAATCTTTATATGATTCCGACACGAAAAGCAAAGTTTGTAATGTTGAGTCTCAAAATTTTTGAACTATTTAATGATATCATTTGACCTTCGACTATTACCGACGATTCACGAACAAGTAATGTAATATATATATATATATATATATATATATATATATATATATATATATATATATATATATATATATATATATATATATATATATATATATATATATATATATATATATATATATATATATATATATATGTATATATGAATGTAGGTATATATAATAAATTGAAATTTTAACATATAATTAATTATGTAAAATAAAATACAAAATGATTAAGTGTAATTTAAAATGAATATATATTTATAATTTCTATAATTATTATGATATGTAGATTAAAAAAAAAAATTATAAATAATAAATAACTCGCAACGGATATTTAAAATGTGTTTATGAATATTGTAATATTTAAATGAGTAATATCATACAAAATATTATATAATTAATAAATTGTAATATTGATATATTAAAGACGATTACAAGTTAAAACATATAGTTGTATACTAATATTATTATTACTTCATTATTAATAGTAATATTAATATTAACATTAATATTATTATTAATATTAATATTAATATTAATATTAATATTAATATTAATATCAGTATTATTAATACTACTATATATGATAGTTAGATATAAAATTTGATACAATTAATGTATTATAATGACTAAAATTATTATTATCATTATTAATAACAAAATTATTATAATTAGTAGAAAATTTATAATTATTATGATTATTAAGATTAATATTATTATTATTACCAAAAAATTATAAAATTTTATTTAAAATTATTATTATCATTATTACTTTTAGTCTTATTATTATTATTATTGTGTTTATTTTGATAATATTATTATTATTATTATTAGTATGTTTATTATTATTAATAAAAATATCAATATTATTATTATTAATATAATTATTAATTATTAAAATTAAAATAATATATATAGAAACAGATATATCACGCGTAATTTTTGTTATATGTCATAATCTGTTTTATTTTTTTAACTTCTTCTTCTTGTTTGAGAATTCATGTCTGCCTTTTTGTTATACGTCGATTTCACGAATCCATTAGAATCAAATTTGACTGTTAAAGTATATATTCAACCACATTATATAAACCTACTACTGCTATTCGAAAATCAAAAACAGAAATTAAGAAAAACAGACTTATACCTCTGTTCTTAAACCATTTTTTATTAAAAAGCTGATTTCGTATCAATTTTCAAAAACTAAAAATGCAGTCTCGTTAGGAATTTATAGCTTAAACTATCTGCAAAAGCTTATTTTCCAATTCTTCCTATCGAACTCCAATTTGGAAGTCAAAGTTTATGTTTCAAAAAGTCAACTTTTGTTCTTCAATCGAATTTGAACTTTATGTGATGATTCAAGTTAAATTGATGATTCCAAAAGCTTCTAGGATTGATTTTCAATGTATTTCATGTTAATTTTTGTCAAATACGTGCTCAAGAATTGAAATCAATTTTTTTTTGAAACAGCGACGGGGCTGCAGTTTTTTTTTTTTTTTTGTTAATTCAATTAATCATAATTAATAGTTGTTTCAAACACAATTTAACCTCCTAAATCAAATCGTAATTACTGTTATGTTTATCAAAAGGGTGATGTCGATTGGTTTTAGAAAAAGAAGGAAGAAGATGAAGTTAGGAAATATATGGGTTAAATATAAACTGAGATGGAATTAATTCAGAAAAACAAACATGGTCCGATGGATAAGGTGTTTGTGGGTGGCCGAGAGGTCGAGCGTTTGACCATAGTTCGTGGCATATATTTTTTTTAAAGCATGTTTCTACAAAGGTTGTACTCTATTTTTTTGTTATTATTATTATTATTATTATTATTATTATTATTATTATTATTATTATTATTATTATTATTATTATTATTATTGTTATTGTTATTACATGTATTAATTATTATTGTTATTATTGTTATTATTACTAATATTATTATCATTACTTAGTATTATTATTATTATTATCACTAATATTAATATATGTATTATTATTATTATAATTATGATTATGATTATTATTATTATTATTATTATTATTATTATTATGAACATAATACAATTTATTATAATAAATATTATTATTATTATTAGTATCATTTTATAAATTGTAAGTATTATTATTGTTATTATCAACAAAAGTATTAGTAATAATATCATTATTATTGTTAATATGATCATTAGTATGGTTATAATTAAACTTATTATCATTATTAACAAAATAGATATTTTTATAATAATTATTATTATTAATAATTAAGTATTATTATCAAAAATTAATATTTTCATGACCATTATTATTAAATTATTCATTTTATTAAAAACTACTATTATCATCATTATTAACAACATTATTATTATCACTATTATTATTTCAAATATTATCTTAGTATTACTAAAATACTGTTTTAACAAACCAATAATATATATAGATATATATACAAATATATTTATTACGTACAACATAACAAAAATTTAATATTTTATTTAAGATGAATATAAGTTATTAATATAAGAATTATATCACTAATAATAATATATAAATTTGTTCGATTACGATTATACGTTTTAATAAATATACAAATGATATAGGTTCGTGAATCCAAGGCCAACCCTACACTTGTTCAATGTCGTCATATGTATTATACTTTTTCTGTTTAGATTCATAAACTTAAGTTCAGTATGAAATCATAGCAACTTGCATCACTCAAAACGGATTTAAAACGAAGAAGTTATGGGTAAAACAAGATTGGATAATTTTGCTTGATGTAGCTACGTGAAAATTGGTAACAAATCTATATTAATTATATCCTAGCTAACTTATATCGTATCATACATGTATTCTAATATATTATGTAATTTGGGATACCATAGACACGTATGCAAATGTTTTGACATATCATATTATAACAACCCACATATTTCCATACTTGAATTGACTAATTTGCCTATAGGGTTGTTATCCATACGTAATATATAATTAAATTCGACGTTGATTAAATATTTATTTTTAGTCGACACTTTTTATTAACTAAAGTTTACACTAATTATATAAAATAACTTTAGTTAATATTAATATTAATGCGTATTATATTTAAAACTATATGAAACATAATTATTAATTAAATGATAAGTTATTTTAATCATTATATATATATTTTTAGCTTATAAAAAAAGAGATTTTTTTATAAATTAAATAATGAGCCCATTAATTTTGACTAAATATTTTCAAAAACAAAAACTTATTAAAAACATTTTTAACATGTTTTTATTTTTTGTCAAAATTGGCACTTTTATTTTATTTATATTTTTTCTTTTCACCAACCATTTTTTTCCTATAAATAGCCACTTCCATTTCATAAAAACTTATATCAAATCTTTGGAAAAACTATCTCACAAACTTGGGAAAGTACTTGAGGTATTTTCTATATTTTTTATCGAATTGCTTTTATTTTTTTGTATATTCTTTAAAAATTCGAATTTAATATATATAAATTATTTTTACATGTTATAATTAGTATTATAAGTATTATGATGTATAAAAATAATTTTGATAATTTATGGAATATTATTTATAATTAAATACGAATTATGTAGTATTTAAACATAAAAATAATATAAAATTCATAAGAAAATATTAAACAGTAATAAAAATAATTATAATTTTTTTTTGAGATTATTATACTTTTATAAACAAGCTAAAATTATAAAAATTAAATAAATGGGACGATTATTATTTAAAAAGAATTTACTTTTGCATTATTCTAAACCGAGAGAAATAATAAAGAAAATACAAAATAAATACAAACGTGTATTAAATATTTTTATAAAATTTTTATATGATTAGTAGCATCACTAGATACTTTAAAAAAATATAAAAATTAATTTAAATTATTTTTCCTATTTATTTAATTAAAGGCCGATTACAATGGTTAAATAATTAGAAAACATTAAATAAATAATATTTTGATATAAAATTTGATTTAATAATTTTTATAACATTTTTACATAATATAGAACCTGTAAAAAATATAAAATTATTTATTTAGGTCGATATAACATTTAATATTTAATGAATTAATATTCGAATTAACATATATTAGTATGATTTTCGATTAACATAAGTATATTACATATACTAAATTAATATTATTATTATAACTTACGGTTAATAACTAAGTATACTATATAATAAAGTATAATGCTTATAATGTATGTTAATAACAATACATTATTAATAAACACTTATTTTATAACTATACTAATTTAATAATAATAACTTATAGTATATAATATAAGATAATCAAATTGTTAATACATTAATAAATATAATATAACATATATAATAACATATAAACCTAAAGTGAAGGTTAATCAAAGATAATGTACAATTCATGTGAACTTCATCGCTACTCACGGTCGTAAGTGAATGATGTCTAGGTTGCCATTTATGGGTAAGCTTGTAGATCTCGAATGCCATGACTTAGATTCTGGTCAAGAGTCCTGGGCCCCCGGTTACATCTGGTCATTCCTGACTTATTTGATAGCAAGGAAGTTTGAGTAAAGTTATATAACGTCTTGCTAAAGATTAACCCGAACTTTCTAAAATTGGAAAATTACTATAAGTGGAAACTTTCCATAAATAGTAACCTTCCGAAAATGGAAATTCTTTAGTGAACCATTACTATCAATATAGTACTATATACTATTGTCTGTTAGGCAATGTCTGATCATACGTTCTATCTCTAGGTTGAGATCTCAGTCACGTCCTTCCGTTCAATTCTTTCGTGAAATACTCTTTTGTGCTACTAAGGTGATTTTCATAGCCTCACTTTTACTGTTTACTTAACTATTTATAACTTTTGGGGTGAGACACATGCTTACTTTATAACTGTTTTACACTTAGACACAAGTACTAAATTGTTAACTATGCTGTCATGCTTTGATTCATGCTAAATCCCTACCGTAATGTCGTCAATTGCTACGTTTAAATGCAAACTTAATTATTGTGAGTAGGCCTATTGAGAGTAACGTCTCTAATCATTCGACCGTTGGTCTTTGGTTACATAATAATGATTCCACGACACTGACAGTACAAGGTGTCATAGGGTAAACTTGTTTAGTAGCGATATTACAAAATGCAGCAACACTTTTAGATTGATATTTCTATATCAATCAACTTTAAACTAAATCCTGTGGTCTAAAACTTTGGATATTATTTATAAACCTGTGAATTTCACTCAACCTTTTTGGTTGACACTTTAAGCATGTTTTGTCTCAGGTGATGATTGAGCTAGCTATTTGCAACTTTGTGATGATAGATTTGATGCTTGCATGGAGTCCACATCGAATATTATATTTTAGTTCATAAACATTTATTTTACGTTTTAATAATAATGTAAACATGTATTACTACTTCTGCTGTTTTATTAACAAAGGTTTTATTTAAAAAGTCTCATATAGAGTCGTTCTCGTTTATACAACTGTGTTATGATATGATTGGTCACAATTACCCCTGGTCCATTTTGAGGGGTGTGACTGTAACGACCCGGAAATTTCCGACCAAATTTAAACCTTAATCTCTATACGTTTCCGACACGATAAGCAAAATTTGTAATATTGGGTCTAGAAAGTTTAAAAAAAAATCTATATTCGGATAATCAGTTACCCTTTGACCATGCTGACGATTCACAAACCACTAGTTGTAAATAGATACATATATTTAGTTATATGATTATATAATTTGAAATATATTTTGAAATACTAAATGATTCAGTTGTTAGAAATTAATTATGTAAAATAAATAAAAATAGTTAATTTAAAAATATGGGATTTTTCTGAACACTTTTATTTCGCCACTGATTTAACAACGGAGTACGAAAGACTATCCCTATTTTCTGTCAGTAGAAAGATACAATTCAATGACTGCTGCATTTGAAATATCTATTTGAATACTATTTAGGTTACTGTACCTAATTGAAATTGTTTTGTTTTTGTGCTTGTTTTATTCTTTTCACACGTTGCTCCAATCTGAGATTTAAGATATTTACTATATATTATTATTATTATTTTATGACATTATTATTGTTATCAATTAAGTGGTATCATATCCGTGAATCGAGTACAATAATTGATAAGATTATTACTGTGCTTGTTAGATACATTTCATGTCAATTAAACTCAATATATAGATACATATTACATATGCACACACCATACAACACCCATAACCAATCTCTCTTTCTTCCTTTATTTTTTTTTTGTCTATCTGTTATTTGAAACTCATCATCCACCACGAGTTGTAAGCTACAATTTTCTTGTTGTTTAGATAAATCAAGAAACTTGATTGAATTATTGCTATTCGATCATCACCACAGTCAAGCTCGTACACCACCATTCTTGTTCCCATCGATCAACCATTAAAGAACCATCATCTTATAGTGTCCGGTTTCTATCTTTGCAACAAACCAACACCACCATAGAATCCCCATTCGAAACCCACCATAAACACCATTAGACCCATTTATGAATCATCTTCGACTGCAATTCCTGCTAATCGAGCTTTCTTGATTCGACTTGCTACAAAACCACAACCCACTTGATTCGATCCTTTCCTGTTTCAGATGTAAACCTCGCAACCATGAACAACCTTCTATTCTTTCTCTTTTTATCAAGCAACAACACTCTAACCACCACAAACCCACTCCATATTCGATTAAATCACCACCAAGACTGCATCATTAGTTTCTGTTTCTTTTCTTGTTGCAATCACCACCTTAAACACCATCATGATCACCTTACACCACCGGTCATCACCTTCACCCACTTCACACCCGATGAATCACCACCTTTACAACAACTCTTGAAAACTCTACTACTTCTACTTGGAACAATTACAAACTAGACCCAATATGATTAGTACAACCTTGCTGCTGCTTAATCGGGTTCAACTTACAACAAATCGAAAACCATCACCACTACAATCACAACCGCCATCAAACTAGCTCGTTCCTTGTCCCTGTTAAAACCTCACTAATAAGCAGTATGTTTTCTGTTTAGTTCGAACCCCACAACCGAAATCATCATCACCTTCATCACATCCATCGAAACTAAACAACCTCACAACCCTACAACCTACTCTCTCTCATCTCTCTCTCATCCCTCCTTTGTAAAACACAAAGATACCACAAACCATGTAACCTGCTATAGTGACTACTATATTTCCTGTTGTAACCTATTCGAACAAATCACCTGCAACCTACAATCTCTTGGTTACTTATGCTAGATACCTGCTTCTGCTACTGTTGCAATAATCCTGTTATACATGTTTCTGCACCTTTCTTTTATCAATTACAGATATGAAATTGATGATGATTGAGGGGATTAAATAACGATGGACATTTTTTTTTTAGGATAAAACAGACACGCAAGCTATGAATCTGTTTCTTTTCAATTCGCTAAAACAACAATCCAATTGAGTGGTTATATGTCGTGGGGTCTAGGGAAAGAATCCTAGGTTAAATTGATTGAGGAACGTTTTGATTTTTTTTTATCTAATTGTTGGGAATCAGGCCGCAGGCCATATTATATCGGGAAGTAGGCTGAAAATTGATAGTGTGGGCCGAGACATAAATAAGTTGAATTGGGCCGAGTTCACAATCCTGGTTGGGCTGTAAATGGAACAAAAATAATACGGTTTATAAATAGATGAAACGGATATAGGATCAGAAATGTTAGACGGGCTGGATGGTTCAAGGTGTTAGGATGTAAGCGGGAGGTCTCGAGTTCGAGACCTGACTGAGCCATTTTTTTTAAATCCGATTATATTGAGGTAGTTTCATCTTTTAATTATTATTATTATTATTATTATTATTATTATTGTTATTATTATTATTATTATTATTATTATTATCATAAATATAAGTATTATTATTATCATTACTATTAATTAAGAATTTTCATGTTATTAAAATTTACATTATTAATTAAATTGTTATTTTTATCATTGTTATTATTATTATTATTCGAGATTATCATTACCATTTTATTATTAGTATTATTATCATTAATAAAGTTATTATTATTATTATCAGTAAATTTTTATTTTCAAAACTATCATTTTAACGAATAACTATATAGATAGCATATAACCTAAGATATAAAATAAGTAAGTGTTTTAAATTGAATTTGGTATAAATTCTACATAACTAAAAATAAATAAATAATATACATATTAAGTAATGAAGGAATGAGATTTCCATTATATTTATTGATGAATATACAAATGATATAGGTTCGTGAATCCGAGGCCAACCTTATAATTGATCAATGGTGTTAGATGTATTTTTACTACAAAATACTGTATGGTGAGTATATAGTCCCTTTTAAACTCTAAATATTTTTGGGCTGAGAATACATGCGCTGTTTTTTATAAATGATTTACGTTATGGACACAAGTGATCAAAAATATATTCTACGTTGAGTTGTACCACTGGCATACTTCCCTGTAGCTTGGTAACTATTATTTACAGTGGTATTGTAAACGCGAATCCTGTTGATAGATCTATCGGGCCTGACAACCCCAACCGGACTGGACGACCAGTATTCAACGGTTGCACAGTACTTCGTTTCGTGACTACACTTGGTACAGTGTAGTAAGATTTCATAATAAAGGGAATATGCGACGTGATTAAATGTTAAGTATGGTTACCAAGTGCTCAACCACTTAGAATATTTTTATTAAATGTTTATATATTAAATCTTGTGGTCTATAGTTATAACTCTGCTAGCATCAAACCTATATATCTCACCAACTTTATGTTGACTTTTTAAAGCATGTTATTCTCAGGTACGAATTAAGTCTTCCGCTGTGCATTTTACTCATATTAAAGACATTACTTGGAGTCGATCATCGCAATGGGACCAACTGTCGAAGACGTCGTCCGGGAGGATTAGTTCGGGTCGTTTCAGTTGGTATCAGAGCGTTGGTCTTAGCGAACCAGGCCTTGCATTAGTGTGTCTAACTGGTAGTTGATAGGATACATTAGTGAGTCTGGACTTTGACCGTGTCTGCATGTCAAAAGTTTTGCTTATCATTTCTAGTCGGAAATCATTTGCTTATTATCCTTAGGAAATTGCCTGCCAATCATTCTCAAGTCTAGACACGTTCTACTGCATTTAGTGCATCGATAGTGTATAGACGAAATTCATATCTTAGCGTATCTGATAATTCCTATCTTGGCGTATCTGTAGATTTGCCTGTTATATGCCGCAATTTTCTCCGTAGTCTACGAAATCTTTAGAACCATATATATAGATATTCTATATAGTTAAAGTATCATCCGATATCTGAAAATCATTTCATATCAAGAATCCTTTCCATCCACCAAATTGTCCTTTTGGCGATGAACCTGAAACGCTTACCGGTGAACTTGTTCGAGAAACCATTTACCCTCTCACTTCCAGAGTATCCCGTTACGATATATATCATCCTATATTTCGAATCTTACTCACCCGGTTGTTTCAATCGTCAATCATTCCGACATAATATAAAAAGTTAACGAACTACGTGCTCGAGTAATGGCTTTGGAGAATCTGGTGCGGAGGTTACAAACACCAGCAGCAGCACCAGCAGCATAATCTGTATCATCATCTGTACTTCAAGTATAATCCTTGTTCTATATATCGTTTTACATCAATTACCTTCGCTTTACGTAACGTTCTACCTCATATATCTTCGTTCGACATGGTGATTATGAAATCTCTAATGTTTTAGAGATCATGTAATTCAGTATTAACGATAAATCAAATGAGTTTAATATCTTATTGAATCATTAAATCCATAATTACATCTGAAGAAAATATATATGCAAGTATATTTTCATAAAGATTGTAATTAAAAATTCTTTTGTACAAACTGTTAATGATGAAAATATTTTAACGGGTGGGTAGTACCCGAGAAATATTTAGAATTCACATTAATAAGTTACACTGTACATTCTTCGAATCTGATTCAACGATCATTTACTATCCTACTTACAACTACCGATATACGTATCCGTTCACCACAGAATAACCATTTCTATTCAAATTTCATATTTGGATTTTGACCTATCGGAATCCAACAAGTGGCATAAAGAAGAAAACATTGGACAAAATAAAAATTTGTTAGAAACAGACGAATTAACTAAATTGAAATTCTGTTAAGATTCCACGCTAACTGTTCCTAGCTAACTGTTCCCAGCTAACATTTAATTTATCGCAATTTACATTCTCGCAATTTTATTTATCGTCATTTAATTTCTATTATTTACTTTTACGCACTTTAAATAACGGGACACGTATGCAAGGTTTCGACTTATCATATCGACCCATCTATATATATATTTCGGAACAACCGTAGACACTCTATATGTGAAGGTGGGAGTTGGCTATACAGGGTCGGAGTTGATTCCAAAATATATATATACTTTGAGTTGTGATCGACACCGAGACCGGTACACGGGTCACGATACGTATTATTTAATTCGAATATTATATATTAAATTATATATGAATCATTGAACCATCGGACTATTGGACTGCTAACTTTGGACAATTAAAATGAATTAAATTAAAATATTGATTATAACATATGAAACTAAATAATTCTTCAAGCTTGCCACTTGATTTCATCTTAAACCTCATTTGTATCTCGACAATTACAATGCGTGTTCAAATCTTTCATGATTCTTGACAACCCCTCAATCGAGAGGATGAACCAACCGCGTTTCATCTACGGAAGAAAAGACTTATGCTCCTGTAAGACTCTCGGAGACTGAGTCAATGTTTAACACGCAGCAGTGTTAATTTCTTTAGTGTTATTATTACCCAAAATAACTTTGCAATCCCTTTTCAAATTAGCCAATTTTGTCACAGCTCCAGCAAGTTAACCTCGACTTCTCAGAAAGGTTAGTTTCGATATATATACACGTTATTCTTTCGCTGTCGTTACCGGAGAATCTTTTATATTCCATCATCAGCGTTTAACCATCTAAAAACACAAATCTTTTAAAATCACCTCGGTTTGAAAACCAATGACCCAAATACGTTAACCTTGAAAATGCTGACGAAGCAGCATGTTGTAGATGGTCTTAATGACCAAAAGTTAATGATAAAGAAGGAGGTGTTGGGAACACCCGATGGAAAAATTTGGTAATTAAAATCGTATTGAGTTAACCATGAAGGAAACCAAGAACAAATACAAGAACCAAACTCTGTATTTAAGGAATTCTGATGATTCTGTTTCTGATAAAATCTTTAGTGAACACCTTGCTTCTGAATCTAAACCCTTACGGGTAAATTTTCGTCGTCATCATTTGATATTAGAAATTCCAAGATATTATCGTATCTTTCATATCCTCAATATTCTTGAGATATTTTCACAACTATTCTTATCCGCAATCATTTACCTCTCCGTAATATCTGCGTTATAACATGAAAAAAAAAAAACTATGTTAGTTTCTAAAAATTCTGAAACCTTCAAGATTAAAATATGAATGTTTTGAAGTAATGTTGGGAACTGATGCATGAATTAGTATAATATAATGAAACTTGATCAACTTCATTATATTACAGTAAGTCATGTTAAGTTTCTAATGGAATGTGATGATTCACAGTACCGTCATCATGTGCCATGTTACACGGCTCTTACATTCTATCCAATTCCGAAACATATTAAGAACAAATCATCTTGATAGTTCTATTTTCCTAGATATTCTGGTAATTTGACAAATCAAAATTTTGCCATTAAGAATACCTTTAAATAAGAATTAAGGAGAAGGAGTAAAAGATGTGGGATATGGAAATAAGGGAACGAAGAGGGTAGTTTTATAAGTAAAATATCCGACAAAGAAATCACAACAGATTTGCTGCATTAAATCAAAGGAGATCCTGTTTCCTAAATCGTCAAAGAACCAAATCTTATTACGAAAGATTTTCTTTAAATCTCGTGAATTCCGGAAATCAATCATAACCACGTCATCAGTTAAAACGATAACATATTACTCATTTCACTCTTTTGTGATAGCTTCACTCGTACGCTTCACATGATCGAAATGTTTTATCTATATCCATCAATAATGATAAAACTCCGTTATTATCTCATATTCGTCATGAAAACATTCTTATTGTTATTTATGACAACCTCTACCAAATTTCGGGGACGAAATTTCTTTAACGGGTGGGTACTGTAACGACCCGGAAATTTCCGACCAAATTTAAACCTTAATCTCTATACGTTTCCGACACGATAAGCAAAATTTGTAATATTGGGTCTAGAAAGTTTAAAAAAAAATCTATATTCGGATAATCAGTTACCCTTTGACCATGCTGACGATTCACAAACCACTAGTTGTAAATAGATACATATATTTAGTTATATGATTATATAATTTGAAATATATTTTGAAATACTAAATGATTCAGTTGTTAGAAATTAATTATGTAAAATAAATAAAAATAGTTAATTTAAAAATATGGGATTTTTCTGAACACTTTTATTTCGCCACTGATTTAACAACGGAGTACGAAAGACTATCCCTATTTTCTGTCAGTAGAAAGATACAATTCAATGACTGCTGCATTTGAAATATCTATTTGAATACTATTTAGGTTACTGTACCTAATTGAAATTGTTTTGTTTTTGTGCTTGTTTTATTCTTTTCACACGTTGCTCCAATCTGAGATTTAAGATATTTACTATATATTATTATTATTATTTTATGACATTATTATTGTTATCAATTAAGTGGTATCATATCCGTGAATCGAGTACAATAATTGATAAGATTATTACTGTGCTTGTTAGATACATTTCATGTCAATTAAACTCAATATATAGATACATATTACATATGCACACACCATACAACACCCATAACCAATCTCTCTTTCTTCCTTTATTTTTTTTTGTCTATCTGTTATTTGAAACTCATCATCCACCACGAGTTGTAAGCTACAATTTTCTTGTTGTTTAGATAAATCAAGAAACTTGATTGAATTATTGCTATTCGATCATCACCACAGTCAAGCTCGTACACCACCATTCTTGTTCCCATCGATCAACCATTAAAGAACCATCATCTTATAGTGTCCGGTTTCTATCTTTGCAACAAACCAACACCACCATAGAATCCCCATTCGAAACCCACCATAAACACCATTAGACCCATTTATGAATCATCTTCGACTGCAATTCCTGCTAATCGAGCTTTCTTGATTCGACTTGCTACAAAACCACAACCCACTTGATTCGATCCTTTCCTGTTTCAGATGTAAACCTCGCAACCATGAACAACCTTCTATTCTTTCTCTTTTTATCAAGCAACAACACTCTAACCACCACAAACCCACTCCATATTCGATTAAATCACCACCAAGACTGCATCATTAGTTTCTGTTTCTTTTCTTGTTGCAATCACCACCTTAAACACCATCATGATCACCTTACACCACCGGTCATCACCTTCACCCACTTCACACCCGATGAATCACCACCTTTACAACAACTCTTGAAAACTCTACTACTTCTACTTGGAACAATTACAAACTAGACCCAATATGATTAGTACAACCTTGCTGCTGCTTAATCGGGTTCAACTTACAACAAATCGAAAACCATCACCACTACAATCACAACCGCCATCAAACTAGCTCGTTCCTTGTCCCTGTTAAAACCTCACTAATAAGCAGTATGTTTTCTGTTTAGTTCGAACCCCACAACCGAAATCATCATCACCTTCATCACATCCATCGAAACTAAACAACCTCACAACCCTACAACCTACTCTCTCTCATCTCTCTCTCATCCCTCCTTTGTAAAACACAAAGATACCACAAACCATGTAACCTGCTATAGTGACTACTATATTTCCTGTTGTAACCTATTCGAACAAATCACCTGCAACCTACAATCTCTTGGTTACTTATGCTAGATACCTGCTTCTGCTACTGTTGCAATAATCCTGTTATACATGTTTCTGCACCTTTCTTTTATCAATTACAGATATGAAATTGATGATGATTGAGGGGATTAAATAACGATGGACATTTTTTTTTTAGGATAAAACAGACACGCAAGCTATGAATCTGTTTCTTTTCAATTCGCTAAAACAACAATCCAATTGAGTGGTTATATGTCGTGGGGTCTAGGGAAAGAATCCTAGGTTAAATTGATTGAGGAACGTTTTGATTTTTTTTTATCTAATTGTTGGGAATCAGGCCGCAGGCCATATTATATCGGGAAGTAGGCTGAAAATTGATAGTGTGGGCCGAGACATAAATAAGTTGAATTGGGCCGAGTTCACAATCCTGGTTGGGCTGTAAATGGAACAAAAATAATACGGTTTATAAATAGATGAAACGGATATAGGATCAGAAATGTTAGACGGGCTGGATGGTTCAAGGTGTTAGGATGTAAGCGGGAGGTCTCGAGTTCGAGACCTGACTGAGCCATTTTTTTTAAATCCGATTATATTGAGGTAGTTTCATCTTTTAATTATTATTATTATTATTATTATTATTATTATTATTATTATTGTTATTATTATTATTATTATTATTATTATTATTATCATAAATATAAGTATTATTATTATCATTACTATTAATTAAGAATTTTCATGTTATTAAAATTTACATTATTAATTAAATTGTTATTTTTATCATTGTTATTATTATTATTATTCGAGATTATCATTACCATTTTATTATTAGTATTATCATCATTAATAAAGTTATTATTATTATTATCAGTAAATTTTTATTTTCAAAACTATCATTTTAACGAATAACTATATAGATAGCATATAACCTAAGATATAAAATAAGTAAGTGTTTTAAATTGAATTTGGTATAAATTCTACATAACTAAAAATAAATAAATAATATACATATTAAGTAATGAAGGAATGAGATTTCCATTATATTTATTGATGAATATACAAATGATATAGGTTCGTGAATCCGAGGCCAACCTTATAATTGATCAATGGTGTTAGATGTATTTTTACTACAAAATACTGTATGGTGAGTATATAGTCCCTTTTAAACTCTAAATATTTTTGGGCTGAGAATACATGCGCTGTTTTTTATAAATGATTTACGTTATGGACACAAGTGATCAAAAATATATTCTACGTTGAGTTGTACCACTGGCATACTTCCCTGTAGCTTGGTAACTATTATTTACAGTGGTATTGTAAACGCGAATCCTGTTGATAGATCTATCGGGCCTGACAACCCCAACCGGACTGGATGACCAGTATTCAACGGTTGCACAGTACTTCGTTTCGTGACTACACTTGGTACAGTGTAGTAAGATTTCATAATAAAGGGAATATGCGACGTGATTAAATGTTAAGTATGGTTACCAAGTGCTCAACCACTTAGAATATTTTTATTAAATGTTTATATATTAAATCTTGTGGTCTATAGTTATAACTCTGCTAGCATCAAACCTATATATCTCACCAACTTTATGTTGACTTTTTAAAGCATGTTATTCTCAGGTACGAATTAAGTCTTCCGCTGTGCATTTTACTCATATTAAAGATATTACTTGGAGTCGATCATCGCAATGGGACCAACTGTCGAAGACGTCGTCCGGGAGGATTAGTTCGGGTCGTTTCAGTGACAGATTGGTATCAGAGCAGGCTGTTGTAGAGAACCAGGATTGCATTTTATGTGTGCCTTATACAAGTAGGTACCTTAGCAATGTAGGACTACAACTTTTCTTGACTATAGTGCCTTTAATTGTTGCCTTAAACTGTTAAATGCTACACTATACTCTAGAAACTTTACTTATCTTAGAATGCCGAGCCAATCTAAGAACTCTGCTCACTTTCCTAAGAACTATTCAATTTCGCCACCACATTTAAATGCGACACCATTCTCGACATTCCTATGTCATCTATCATAGTTTTGTGTATTACATATGTATTACATGAAATATTATCCATGAATTTTTGAAACTCCTATATTTGTTACTATTCATACTCAAACGTATATAACTCCCTGTTATATCATGTACCTATATGCTTTATGCCTTTATGCATCGGTTTGTGAACCGAAAAATGTCATTGAGTTATCGAGAATCTCAAAGACATTATAATGTCATCACTACTCATATTCATTACTTTTAAATCTTTGATTTCTCGTTATTTTTTTATCATTGAATTTTCTTGACGGATGGCGTCTACGAAACTCTAGAATAGAAGGTTTGGATTATCGATTTAAAGGATCCTATAGCTCAAGCCCCTAGACCTGAATAGGCCATTACGAATTGAAAGTCTTTAATCGAAAGATTATCAGATTACATACTTATCATTTTATGATCTCGACACGTCATACTGCAATTATTGCATAAATGGAGTATAGACAAATCATATCTTATCACATCTATCCCAATAGACTTTGTCTAACACTTTTCCTAAATTTCCTCCGTAAATTACGGAAATCTTTTTCTATATATACGTATTCAAGGAGACGAATGTATCATTCAATATTCAACACCCATTTCATATCAAACCTTATTCCAAACACATAATATGGATTTCTCACCTGATTCCTCAAGTTCCTCTAGCTCCGAAGATAGCGTGACGGGAGCACACCCACCGATCAATTACCAAGATTTCTTCAGAAAATGGGGATGGGTTCGCGAAATACTCACCCTATGGAGAAATGAAGAAGGTACTCCTTATCACGAGCCAAACTTACCACCAAACGTCAGAGTACTCGATCCGCTTACCGGCGAACCTGTTCGCAATACCACTTTCACTCTTTTCGCAAGAATTTTTCGCCTCAAAGGTTGACTCGATGTAGCCCATGACAGTATTCGTCCTCTACTCCCGAATTCTAACCAGATAGGGTTATTAGAAGAAGTTAGAAGACTTTGAACTAAATATCAAGAATTGACAAACCTTACGGAGGAATGGGTAGAACAAATCCATAGACTCGAGCAAAAAGTAGAAACCCTGGAGGAAACAGTGCACGATTTGGAAGCTAGGCTCACACCTACTACCCAAATACCACAAGCAACACCAGCAACATAACCAGCACCACTAGTACCAACAATACCACCAACATCACCAACACCACAAGCATTGTAAGCACCATCAGCATCACCACCAACAGCATCAGCATCACCAACAACAACATCTGCATTTCACGCCTCAACATCACACTCAGTACCTCGGATATCAACATCATACACCCCATAGATACCAAGGAATATTAGTAATAATGAGTTAAGATGTATTGAATCATTCTTCCTGAAGAATTATATATGTATACTTTATATATATATGGTTTGAAACAATAATAAATCTTTTTGTACTAAGCTATTACGTGTAAATCTTAACTAGTATGTACTACTTGGTTAATTCATATCACTAATATGCTATAATGTACATCCTTCGTTAATGACTTAATGATCGTTAATCACTGCTTCAGCACAATAAACTCCATTTCATAATAAATCAAGTGTATTATTCAAATACATGTCTGATTTTACACTTCCATTTTCGATGTACTCGAAACTTTTTAGAAAACATTATTCGTGTCTTGTGAATTTCACAAGAATTCCACGAGCACCAATGAACGATGAAGTATTGATTCATAACTCCATTAAAGAAATATTCTGCGACGATTATGTAATCTCTCAAGTTTTGAAGATTATTTATTCTTGTTCCAACTGCAAATCAAATGATTTTAATATTTTATTAACTCATTAAATCTATATTATATTTGAAGAATACATATACGAACGTATATCTCCATAAAGATTGTAATTAAAGTTCTTTTGTACAAACTGTTAATTGTGAAAATATTTTAACGGGTAGGTAATACCCGAGAAATATTTATATCTCACATTAATATGTTGCATTGTACATTCTTCAATTCTGATTCAATAATCAGCAACTATACTACTTACGTTCACAAGATATATGTATCCGTTCACTAAAGAACAACCATTTTCGTACAAATTCAATTACATATTCTAATTTTGACATATCAGAATCCAAGTAAATATTTAGCAGGTGTTATCTTCCTAAAGATTACTAAATTCATATATATATTCATTCGTATTTTGTGATGAATTATCACGTCAAACCACCAAAATTAGAACCATTGATGGTTACATCCTACGCTTAAACACTTTAAATTCAAAATTCTTGAAAACACCTCGGATTGATAATCAATGATTCAGATTCGTTAACCTTGAGAATGCTGACGAAGCAGCAAAAGCTATAGGTGGTCTTAATGGCCAAAAGTTTGATGATAAAGAATAACATATTGAAAAAGCTCAGATTTAGAACTGAAAAACAGATTGAGCTAACCATGAAGGAGACCATGGACAAATCACAAGGACTAAACCTGTAATCAAAGAATCTAGATGATTCGAATTCCGATGAAAACCACAAAAGATCTCCTTACGCATTCTAAATCCTTACAGAAGAATTTTTCTCATTATCATTGGATCTTAGAAAATTCTAAGATATCATCGTATCTTTAGTTATAAATATCCTCTATATTTCTGAAGATACCTTCATAACTATTCTTGTCCGAAATTATTTATATCTGTGTTACATAATAAAGGAAACTATTTTAGTTTCTATATTTCTATAACATACAAGTTTAAATTTTGAATGATTTGAGGTAGTGTTGGGAATTCAAGCATGAGTTAGTATAATATAATGATGCCAGACCAACGTGATTATATTACAGTAAGTCATGCTAAATTTTTAATGGAAGATGATGATTCATAGACTTTATAATCATCATTTGCCATGTTACATGACTTTTACATTCTACTTAACCTCTGAACATATCAAGAACATATATTCTTGATAGTTCTATCCTTAGTAATTCTAGTAATTTGACAAATCAAATC
This sequence comes from Rutidosis leptorrhynchoides, assembly GCF_046630445.1. Classification (NCBI taxonomy): domain Eukaryota; kingdom Viridiplantae; phylum Streptophyta; class Magnoliopsida; order Asterales; family Asteraceae; genus Rutidosis; species Rutidosis leptorrhynchoides. Next base: position 629,162,314 of record NC_092333.1, read on the forward strand.
GTGCTATTACCTTTCCTTCTGCTTTGTATATTATGATCATTTGAAACTCCATACCTACGAATTCTCGACCATTATTCGCTTGACTTGAAGTCGGGAAGGAAAAACAAGAGCATAGAGCTCCGACATATAAGGGAAAATATAAAGCCCGATAACAACACGGAAATTACAAACCGTGTATATCAATGCGTATAGCAACATAAAGACACGGGAGAATTAAAAACACTATAACCCCAAGGTAATTGTAGAAGTAAACAGATTCCTCTGGGGGTAAATGAAAAAGAAGAATGACAGAAACAATAGTCAGAAAAATATTCAGGATAAGAACTGGATGAAACATTTTCACAATCTTTGGAAGTATGAATCGAGAAAGAAAGTATAGAAGTGGTGAAGATAATGAAACAGAAGAAGCTAATTTATAGCAAAATTCTAGACACAACAATCAAGGCAATTTTAATTTCCTTAATTACCGGAGAATCAAATCTTATACAGATTATAAAGATTTCCTTTAAATCCCTTGAATTCCGGAAATCACCTTTAATTATGTCAAAAGTTAAGGCAAACTGATATTTCCTTATTTCAAACTTTTAAGATAACTTCATTTATACTCTTCCTATAATCGAATCGTTTTATCCATATTACCCAATGTTGATAAATCAATATTTTCAACTCATATTCATCATTCTTGTTGTAAAGAATGACAATCTCTATCAAATTTCACGACTATGATTTTCATGAACTCCTCTCTATTTTGTCTACCCTAGCGTGGTGGAATAAACGCTCAAGGTTTAAATGAGCTCGATATTATTCATAACACATTTTATATATCTAATTTACTGAAATGACTTGTATAACATCATCATTTTGAATGATCTCCGCATTAATAATAAAATGCACTTCGTAGAAGAACTTGTAGAAATTATGGTTTGTATGATTTTAATTCTTGAAACAGGACAATATTCTATCCGTTGGAATTCACGCAAGGCCCCGAGCATACCAGGGAACGTGAAAACCAAATAAAATGTAAATATCCTCGTCTATGTACGAACAACATCGATTAATGGCAACAACTAAATTTCGGGACGAAATTTCTTTTAACGGGTAGGTACTATAACAACCCTCATATTTCCATACCTGAATTGACTAATTTGACTATAGGGTTGTTATCCATACGTAATATATAATTAAATTTGATATTGATCAAATATTTATTTTTAGTCGACACTTTTTTTTAACTAAAGTTTACACTAATTATATAAAATAACTTTAGTTAATATTAATATTAATGCGTATTATATTTAAAACTATATGAAACATAATTATTAATTAAATGATAAGTTATTTTAATCATTATATATATATTTTTAGCTTATAAAAAAAAGAGATTTTTTTATAAATTAAATAATGAGCCCATGAATTTTGACTAAATATTTTCAAAAACAAAAACTTATTAAAAATATTTTTAACATGTTTTTATTTTTTGTCAAAATTGGCACCTTTATTTTATTTATATTTTTTTCTTTTCACCAACCATTTTTTTCCTATAAATACCCACTTCCATTTCATAAAAACTTGTATCAAATCTTTGGAAAAACTCTCTCACAAACTTGGGAAAGTACTTGAGGTATTTTCTATATTTTTTATCGAATTGCTTTTATTTTTTTGTATATTCTTTAAAAATTCGAATTTAATATATATAAATTATTTTTACATCTTATAATTAGTATTATAAGTATTATGATGCATAAAAATAATTTTGATAATTTATGGAATATTATTTATAATTAAATACGAATTATGTAGTATTTAAACATAAAAACAATATAAAATTCGTAATAAAATATTAAACAGTAATAAAAATAATTATAATTTTTTTTGAGATTATTATACTTTTATAAACAAGCAAAAATTATAAAAATTAAATAAATGGGACGGTTAGTATTTAAAAAGAATTTACTTTTGCATTATTCTAAACCAAGAGAAATAATAAAGAAAATACAAAATAAATACAAACGTGTATTAAATATTTTTATAAAATTTTTATATGATTAGTATCATCACTAAATACTTTAAAAAAATATAAAAATTAATTTTAAATTATTTTTCCTATTTATTTAATTATAGGCTGATTACAATGGTTAAATAATTAGAAAACATTAAATAAATAATATTTTGATATAAAATTTGATTTAATAATTTTTATAACATTTTTACATAATATAGAACCTGTAAAAAATATAAAATTATTTATTTAGGTCGATTTAATATTTATTACCTAATTAAATTTGATTAATATAAACCGAGTATATATATAAAAAAAAGTGGGAAATAAATACAAAAACTTGATAAAATTATTTTTATAAAATATCCTACTGAATTGTATAATTAACTAAGTTTATAAAAATTATAAATATAATATTTAATGAATTAATATTCGAATTAACATATTTTAGTATGATTTTCGATTAACATAAGTATATTACATATACTAAATTAATATTATTATTATAACTTACGGTTAATAACTAAGTATACTATATAATAAAGTATAATGCTTATAATGTATGTTAATAACAATACATTATTAATAAACACTTATTTTATAACTATACTAATTTAATAATAATAACTTATAGTATATAATATAAGATAATCAAATTGTTAATACATTAATAAATATAATATAACATATATAATAACATATAAACCTAAAGTGAAGGTTAATCAAAGATAATGTACAATTCATGTGAACTTCATCGCTACTCACGGTCGTAAGTGAATGATGTCTAGGTTGCTATTTATGGGTAAGCTTGTAGATCTCGAATGCCATGACTTAGATTCTGGTCAAGAGTCCTGGGCCCCCGGTTACATCTGGTCATTCCTGACTTATTTGATAGCAAGGAAGTTTGAGTAAAGTTATACAACGTCTTGCTAAAGATTAACCCGAACTTTCTAAAATTGGAAAATTACTATAAGTGGAAACTTTCCATAAATAGTAACCTTCCGAAAATAGAAATTATTTAGTGAACCATTACTATCAATATAGTACTATATACTATTTTCTGTTAGACAATGTCTGATCATACGTTCTATCTCTAGGTTGAGATCTCGGTCACGTTCTTCCGTTCAATTCTTTCGTGAAATACTCTTTTGTGCTACTAAGGTGATTTTCATAGCCTCACTTTTACTGTTTACTTAACTATTTATAACTTTTGGGGTGAGACACATGCTTACTTTATAACTGTTTTACACTTAGACAAAAGTACTAAATTGTTAACTATGCTGTCATGCTTTGATTCATGCTAAATCCCTACCGTAATATCGTCAATTGCTACGTTTAAATGCAAACTTAATTATTGTGAGTAGGCCTATTGAGAGTAACATCTCTAATCATTCGACCGTTGGTCTTTGGTTACATAATAATGATTCCACGACACTGACAGTACAAGGTGTCATAGGGTAAACTTGTTTAGTAGCGATATTACAAAATGCAGCAACACTTTTAGATTGATATTTCTATATCAATCAACTTTAAACTAAATCCTGTGGTCTAAAACTTTGGATATTATTTATAAACCTGTGAATTTCACTCAACCTTTTTGGTTGACACTTTAAGCATGTTTTGTCTCAGGTGATGATTGAGCTAGCTGTTTGCAACTTTGTGATGATAGATTTGATGCTTGCATGGAGTCCACATAGAATATTATATTTTAGTTCATAAACATTTATTTTACATTTTAATAATAATGTAAACATGTATTACTGCTTCCGCTGTTTTATTAACAAAGGTTTTATTTAAAAAGTCTCATATAGAGTCGTTCTCGTTTATACAACTGTGTTATGATATGATTGGTCACAATTACCCCTGGTCCATTTTGGGGGGTGTGACAACAGATTCCTCTGGTGGTAAAAGAAAAAGAAGCATGACTGCATATATGGTCAATATAATAACAAGTATCAATACGGGATTGAGCATATTAACAAATCTTTTGGAAGTATGAATCTAGGAAGAAAGTATAGAAGTGGTGAAGATAATGAAACGGAAGAAGCTAATTTATAGCAAAATTTCCAAACATAGCAATCGAGGCAATTCACCGCATTTAATCAAAGAAATCCCAAAATTCCGTAAATACCGGAGAATCAAATCTTATAGATTACGAAGATTTTCTTTAATCCCTTGAATTCCGGAAATCAATCGTGACTACGTCAAAAGTTAAGGCGAACATTTAATTTACTCAATCACTCTTTTACGATAGCTTCGTTTATACTCTTCCTATAATCGAATCGTTTTATCCATATTATTCAATAGTGATAAAACTTTATTCTTCAACTTATATTCATCATTACAATATTCTTGTTGTAAACAATGATGATCTCTATCAAACTTCATGACTATAATTTTCATGAACTACTCTCTGTTTTGTCTACCCTAATATTGTGGCATAACCACTCAAGGTTTTAAATGAGCTCGATATTATTCATAACACATTTTATATATCCAATTTACTGAAATGACTTGTATAACATCATCATTTTGAATGATCTCCGCATTAATAATAAAATGTACTTCGTAGAAGAACTTGTAGAAATTATGGTTTGTATGATTTTAATTCTTGAAACAGAACAATATTATATCCGTTGGAATTCACGCAAGGCCCCGAGCATACCTGAGAACGTGAAAACCAAATAAAACGTAGATATCCTCGTCTATGTACGAACAACGCCGATTGATGGCAACAACTAAATTTCGGGACGAAATTTCTTTTAACGGGTACGTACTATAACAACCCTCATATTTTCATACTTGAATTGACTAATTTGCCTATAGGGTTGTTATCCATACGTAATATATAATTAAATTCGACGTTGATCAAATATTTATTTTTAGTCGACACTTTTTGTTAACTAAAGTTTACACTAATTATATAAAATAACTTTAGTTAATATTAATATTAATGCGTATTATATTTAAAACTATATGAAACATAATTATTAATTAAATGATAAGTTATTTTAATCATTATATATATATTTTAGCTTATAAAAAAGAGATTTTTTTATAAATTAAATAATGAGCCCATTAATTTTGACTAAATATTTTCAAAAACAAAAACTTATTAAAAACATTTTTAACATGTTTTTATTTTTTGTCAAAATTGGCACCTTTATTTTATTTATATTTTTTTTTCACCAACCATTTTTTTCCTATAAATAGCTACTTCCATTTCATAAAAACTTGTATCAAATCTTTGGAAAAACTATCTCACAAACTTGGGAAAGTACTTGAGGTATTTTCTATATTTTTTATCGAATTGCTTTTATTTTTTTGTATATTCTTTAAAAATTCGAATTTTATATATATAAATTATTTTTACATGTTATAATTAGTATTATAAGTATTATGATGTATAAAAATAATTTTGATAATTTATGGAATATTATTTATAATTAAATACGAATTATGTAGTATTTAAACATAAAAACAATATAAAATTTGTAATAAAATATTAAACAGTAATAAAAATAATTATAATTTTTTTTAAGATTATTATACTTTTATAAACAAGCGAAAATTATAAAAATTAAATAAATGGGACGATTATTATTTAAAAATAATTTACTTTTGCATTATTCTAAACCGAGAGAAATAATAAAGAAAATACAAAATAAATACAAACGTGTATTAAATATTTTTATAAAATTTTTATATGATTAGTAGCATCATTAGATACTTTAAAAAATATAAAAATTAATTTTAAATTAATTTTCCTATTTATTTAATTATAGACCGATTACAATGGTTAAACAATTAGAAAACATTAAATAAATAATATTTTGATATAAAATTTGATTTAATAATTTTTATAACATTTTTACATAATATAGAACCTGTAAAAAATATAAAATTATTTATTTAGGTCAATTTAATATTTATTACCTAATTAAATTTGATTAATATAAACCGAGTATATAAAAAGAAAAGTGGGAAATAAATACAAAAACTTGTATCCTACTGAATTGTATAATTAACTAGGTTTATAAAAATTATAAATATAATATTTAATGAATTAATATTCGAATTAATATATAATAGTATGATTTTCGATTAACATAAGTATATTACATATACTAAATTAATATTATTATTATAACTTATGGTTAATAACTAAGTATACTATATAATAAAGTATAATGCTTATAATGTAAGTTAATAACAATACATTATTAATAAACACTTATTTTATAACTATACTAATTTAATAATAATAACTTATAGTATATAATATAAGATAATCAAATTGTTAATACATTAATAAATATAATATAACATATATAATAACATATAAACCTAAAGTGAAGGTTAATCAAAGATAATGTACAATTCATGTGAACTTCATCGCTACTCACGGTCGTAAGTGAATGATGTCTAGGTTGCCATTTATGGGTAAGCTTGTGGATCTCGAATGCCATGACTTAGATTCTGGTCAAGAGTCCTGGGCCCCCGGTTACATCTGGTCATTCCTGACTTATTTGATAGCAACGAAGTTTGAGTAAAGTTATACAACGTCTTGCTAAAGATTAACCCGAACTTTCTAAAATTGGAAAATTACTATAAGTGGAAACTTTCCATAAATAGTAACCTTCCGAAAATGGAAATTCTTTAGTGAACCATTACTATCAATATAGTACTATATACTATTGTCTGTTAGGCAATGTCTGATCATACATTCTATCTCTAGGTTGAGATCTCGGTCACGTCCTTCCGTTCAATTCTTTCGTGGAATACTCTTTCGTGCTACTAAGGTGAACTTCATAGCTCCACTTTTTACTGTTTCATAACTGTTTTACAACTTTTGGGGTGAGACACATGCTTGCTTTATAACTGTTTTACGCTTAGACACAAGTACTAAATTATTAACTATGCTATCATGCTTTGATTCATGCTAAATTCCTACCGTAATATCGTTAATTGCTACGTTTAAATGCAAACTTAATTATTGTGAGTAGGCCTATTGAGAGTAACATCTCTAACCATTCGACCGTTGATCTTTGGTTACATAATAATGATTCCACGACACTGAAAGTACTAGGTGTCATAGGGTAAACTTGTTTAGTAGCGATATTACAAAATGCATCAACACTTTTAGATTGATATTTCTATATCAATCAACTTTAAACTAAATCTTGTGGTCTAAAACTTTGGATATTATTTATAAACCTGTGAATTTCACTCAACCTTTTTGGTTAACACTTTAAGCATCTTTTGTCTCAGGTGATGATTGAGCTAGCTGTTTGCAACTTTGTGATGATAGATTTGATGCTTGCATGGAGTTCACATCGCATATTATATTTTAGTTCATAAACATTTATTTTACGTTTTAATAATAATGTAAACATGTATTACTGCTTCCGCTGTTTTATTAATAAAGGTTTTATTTAAAAAGTCTCATATAGAGTCGTTCTCGTTTATACAACTGTGTTATGATATGATTGGTCACAATTACCCCTGGTCCATTTTGGAGGGTGTGACACATATCGACCCATGTATATATATTATTTGGAACAACCATAGACACTCTATATGCAGTAATGTTGGAGTTAGCTATATAGGGTTGAGGTTGATTCCAAATATATATTTACTTTGAGTTGTGATCTAGCCTGAGACGTGTATACACTGGGTCGTGAATTGATTCAAGATAATATATATCGATTTATTTCTGTACATCTAACTATGGACAACTAGTTGTAGGTTACTAACAAGGACAGCTGACTTAATGAACTTAAAACAGTAAAACGTATTAAAAATGTTGTAAATATATTTTGAACATACTTTGATATATATGTACATATTTGTTATAGGTTCGTGAATCGACCAATGGCCAAGTCTTACTTTGATATATATGTACATATTTTTGGGGATATTATTGATGCGCATTATATGTTAAGGTCGGTTACCAAGCCAAGCAATGAAAGCAAAGTGAATGTTATGTATCGAGAGAATGATTTTATACACAGGTTTTGTGTATGTTATTTTTGTGCACGAGATATGTGTACGGTTATTAAAAATCGCGAGGCAACCTACATGGGAGAAAAGGATACGAACCTACTCTGCCAAGCATTATGAAAAATGGTTTCGTACACGAGATAGGTGTACTATATTTAAATCTTGTGATCTATCAAAATGATGAATTTGATTGTTTATGATAAACCTATGAACTCACCAACCTTTTGGTTGACACTTTAAAGCATGTTTATTCTCAGGTATGAAAGAAATCTCCCGCTGTGCATTTGCTCATTTAGAGATATTACTTGGAGTCATTCATGACATATTTCAAAAGACGTTGCATTCGAGTCATTGGGTTCATCAAGATTATTATTAAGTCAATTATATTTGGATATATTATGAAATGGTATGCATGCCGTCAACTTTTGATGTAAAGAAAGTTTGTCTTTTAAAAACGAATGCAATGTTTGTAAAATGTATCATATAGAGGTCAAATACCTCGCAATGAAATCAACTATTAGGAATCGTTTATAATCGGTATGAACGGGTCCTTTCACAGGACATGAGTGGCTCTGATACCATTCTGTAACACCCCAACTTAACATGACCACAATATTGTCCGCTTTGCCCGCAGGCGCACGGCATTTTCTTGGCGACCACAAACGAGAAGCACTTTCCCAGGAGGTTACCCAACCTGGTAGTGCCCTCACCTAAGCACGCTTAACCACAATGTACTCGCACGCCCGCTCTGCCTGTGGTCCCAAAACGCGTTGTGTGATTTAAGCGTGAGTATTACCTTATAATCCCATGATCACTCATGTATGTGGGCAATGTGGGATTTGCCTATGGTGTTACATTGGAATCCAAATCCTGATACTTAGAGAATGTGTGTGTGTTTCTTTATGAACGTAAGCGAAAGCAATAACAGTTTTCTGGAGGGAAAAACTGTTTAATTCGGTTGAACATGGAAGGGTGCAACCCTTCATTTTGGTGGGAAAAAACGTTAATCCAAACGAGGGGCACTGCCCCTTGAACCCCGCAAGGGGGCATGCCCCCTTGACCCCAGCTATTTCCAAGACGGTATCTAGTAAACTTTTACGAGCGTGCACTCCACACTCTCAAAACCCGTTGTTGTTTAGTATTACTAGATAACTCCTGCTTTCAAGTAAATTCCAATTACCTAATGGTTGTTAGATTACACTAAAATTATCAACAATAATGTGAAGTTTAATAGTCACCGAATCAGTTTTATGCTTTCATATATATATAAAAAAATCGGTTACCATGTAACAAATCGTAGTTTTCACCAATGAAAAAGTAGGGTCCGAAAGCGGGTGGAGGATTGAAATTTTGGTTACTAAGTGAGAACCCGAGGCCAAGGATCCCAGTCTGATTAAACCAATCGTCTCCGGAAAAGAAAACTTGTAAATTAATCACGACATAATCATCTAAATTTTTGGTAGGATTTTTTGAGAGAAACTGAGTCTATATATATATATATATATATATATATATATATATATATATATATATATATATATATATATATATATATATATATATATATAGGGGCAGCATCAATGGGGAAGTAACCAATCGAGGGGAAGCGGGGGGAAGCAAAATTTTTTTTTTTCGTTTTTTTTGGAATTTTTTTTTCCGGCATCAAGATCACACGAAAATATGAACATTTAGAAGAGACACTTCGTGATGAATGTTATTATTTAGGCGGAAAAACGATCGACAAAAATAACATTCAAGATAATATTGTTCGTGAAGAATATGAACGTTTTTTTTTTCTTCATGTTTTGAGAAGTAAAATTTAGCCCGATTTAGAGTTTAGAATTTAGGGTTTAGGGTTTGGTGTTTCATAAACCCAAAACACCAAACCCTAAACCCTAAACCCTAAACTTTAAACCGTTCGTGTTAAAAACTCAATCTAAACCCTAAATCTAAACCCTAAATCCTAAATTTCTAAACCCTAATATCTAAACCCTATAAACCCTAATATCTAAACCCCAATAGCTAAAACCTCAACATACGCTCGAAAAACACGATAATTGTTATATATTACTTCTTCGAGCGTTTTCCCGCTAAAATAAAAACATTTATCACAAAGTGTCTCTACTAAATGTTCATATTTTCATCCCATCTATAATGTTCGTGAACAAAGTTTTTTCAAAAAACGAAAAAAAAAAAATTTGATTCCCCCCGATTGGTTACTTATCTCTTGATCCTACAACTGTATACAGTGTTGTAAAAAACCCGATTACTCGCCGATTAATCTCCGATTAATCATTTTTAGAAGCAATCCGTTCCGATTTCCAAAAATCCGTTTAATTAAACGGTCAACGTCAATTGATGGATTAAAATCAAATTTGGTAATCAAACTCAGTCAAAGTAAAAAATGGTTAACATTTTAACATGAATTTAAACTAAAATTTTATAGTTTTGAAGCAAAATGAACAATTTTAGACAATTATGTTAAAAATTATCTTTATGTTTATGGTTTTTTCTATAGTTACACATATAATTTTTAAAATTTAATATTTAAATGTATAAAGTACAATCCGATTAATCTCCGATTAATCCCCGAATTTTCGATTAATCCTTCCAAAGTACCGACCGATTAATCCCCGAATAGCGAAATTTGCAACCTTGACTATATATATATATATATATATATATATATATATATATATATATATATATATATAGGGGCAGGATCAATGGGGAAGTAACCAATCGGGGGGAAGCAAAATTTTTTTTTTTTCCCGGCATCAAGATCACACGAAAATATGAACATTTAGAAGAGACACTTCGTGATGAATGTTATTATTTAGGCGGGAAAATGATCGACAAAAATAACATTCAAGATAATATTGTTCGTGAAGAATATGAACGTTTTTTCCCCATGTTTTGCGAAGTAAAATTTAGCCCGATTTAGAGTTTAGGGTTTAGGGTTTAGGGTTTAGGGTTTGGTGTTTTGGGTTTATTCCATAAACCCAAAACACCAAACCCTAAACTCTAAACCCTAAACCCTAAGCTCTAAACAGTTCGTGTTAAAAACTCAATCTAAATTCTAAATCTAAACCCTAAATCTAAACCCTAAACCCTAAATTTCTAAACCCTAATATTTAAACCCTATAAACCCTAATATCTAAACCCCAATAGCTAAAACCTCAAAATACGCTCGAAAAACACGATAATTGTTATATATTTCTTTCTTCGAGTGTTTTCCCGCCAAAATAAAAACATTTATCACAAAGTGTCTCTACTAAATGTTCATATTTTTATCTCATCTATAATGTTCGCGAACAAATTTTTTTTAAAAAACGAAAAAAAAATTTTTTTGCTTCCCCCCGCTTCCCCCCGAATGGTTACTTCCCTCTTGATCCTACCACTATATATATATATATATATATATATATATATATATATATATATATATATATATATATATATATATATATATATATATATATATATATATATATATTGGTAAATGGGTTACCCTGTAATAAATTTTATAAAAATAAAGATTTTTCTAAATATAACCCTTAGGGCTATGTTTAAGATATTAAAACATGCACTCTTTATTTGTACAATTGTACCTTGTAAATAACCATTCTTAATAACTACCCCACTAACAGTATGTACCATTGCTTAAAGCATACATTAATTTTTTAACCATAACTCTTAGGACTATGTTTATGTTTAAAAATATTCTAAAAATAAAGAATGGATACGATAAGTTTATGGACTCAAAGGCCATAAATTAACCAAGTAGCCCAACAACCAAAATTGGTAGTTTAGATATACGAAATGAACTAATCAATAATCATGGAATTGCGTAGGGAGTCGTAAATAGTTGAATTTCCAAGGTCTGAAAACGAAGGAGCTCTGAAAAAAAGATTGCCGATGTAGGAAAACGAACATCGGCATTTTGGACTTGAAACTTGACCATTACTGAATGATGCAAGCGCACAGTTGTTGGGTGGTTATGCGATAATATTTAAATAAAAAATATTATTTAAATCTTTTAGTTGTTACCTTTTGATTGCTACTTTCATTGAATTTTCTTGCTACGCCAACATTATTTTTATTTTATATTATTTCTCATTTGGTTATTGACATAAAAATGAAATATTAAAATTTAAAATTGTACATAAATTTATTGGTTGTGCCATACATTGAGGGCATACTTAGTTGGGGGTTATAGACTATAAGGAATGAGTATGATTATAATTGGGATTGCTTGGTTATATGTAATGAGAATACTCATTACCCTAAACTAGTTAATGGAGCATTACCCACTAATTTGGGGGTTATGGAAATCATTAGAGTCATTAATTGCCATTTTTTATCTCAAAATTAACCGTATATTTATTTTTCTATATTATAATAACTCTAATATATAATTACTTTATATCTCCAACTCATAATTATATCTTCAATTCATTAACTGCTACATTTTTTGTCCCACGTTGAAATTAACAAAATCGTTTACTCTGTATATTATTAACAACGGAATTTCCTAAAAGCCATTAGTTGAATTCCTATTTTGATTTCTCTTATTTTATTTATGAATCTATTCTTTATATCAATTTATTTTTCTAATATTAAGAATTAAAATATTGACGGTAAAATCTGTATGAAGTTAAAAAAAACTCAAATTGATTGTGTTCTAAATATTATACTACCTCGTGTATCAGCGTATGTATATATATTATATATTTATATATTATATAAGAATATAAGAATATAAAGATAAACAATTTAATATCATTTTTAAACCTTATAATGTCTTTAACCAAGCACTATCAAAAGGAATGAGTGTATCCATTCTATTCCTTTGTATTCCCTTTCCCATTCCTTCATTTAAACCAAGCACACCCTGAGTTGGAAATAGGAATTTAACCAAATTCATTATCATAAAAATTGATAATGTATAATAATTATTATTATTATTACTAGAGTTTATAATTTATAATAAATTATATAACAACATACTCAGTAGTGGGTTCCCTAGAAAATAATCTTAATTATGCTAAGTATTGTGGTGTTCACACACATCAACTAGATACTTTTTTGCATTTATCTTAGTTCTCGACTCGTTATGCGAGCTGACTATTTTAAAGCGTCGAATTCATCGTCGGTGAACCTCCGTGACCTCGGGGAGTTTGTATTGCTTAACGGATTGTCGAATTCGAACTTAAGATTTCTCATAACTTTAATCATGACTGAGAGAGTAAGTTCTAACCACTCAGCTACCACCTTCATTGTTAAATCAGCTAGATACTTGTTTACTCCGGAATAGTTTTTCTTTAAATTTGGGTTGTCCCAACTATTTTACTTTGGTTCTTATTTGACCTATTTAATTAATTAATAAATAAGGTATTGAAATTTGGAAAACCGAAAGCTAACAATAATAATACGAAACTGGCACGATAAAGAAAATATATTATTGTATAAAAATTTTAAATTTGACGTGCATAATATATTATTGTATACCTCAACTGTTAATGAGATAAGTCAACGTACAACATTATTATTTACAGGGAGACATAAGATGACATTGATGTATCCAACATCATTTGGAAAACAGAAAGCTAACAGGTTGTACAGTACAACATGTTCATGTATAATTTATGGTGGATGAAGTAAAAATGTTGGATATATCACCACCCGACATTTAAGGGGTATTTGTTTTGTCGTTTTGCATGTATTATCTAATTATTGTGTGTAATAATCAAGAAAATATTTGTTGAAAATTTGATTATATATACTTTAGACGTACAAGACCCTGTAATTTGTGAAAATTGAGTATTGTAGTTATCATACGGAGTAATTTTTTACGTTAGATATATAAAATCCCTATAATTTATTTACTCCGTATAATTTATTGGCCAATGTTATAAGTCATAATCATGGCCGACACATTTATTTGATAAAGTAAAATTTGGTGAATCAAACTCACGGATATTACTGTTCCACCTAACTGCACAGTGAATTATTGTACTATAAATATGCGATCGATTGTAATCAGTATGTACACCAATATTTCAATTCACTTCTGAAGCTTACATTTCCTTTCTCCTTTCTTATAATACTACAAGTTCTTAATTAGAGCATCGGCTACAAAAGGTAGTTACATATACTATTAAATTATACAATCCTATGTAAATTTCAATCTTGAGTTTGTCTTCACTAAATATAGAAATTGACAAATTTAGATGCAATAACTAAAAACAGACATGCTAATATCAATCAAATGATATGTTTGATCTCTCTTTACATAAGACAATGCATGTGGCCGTTGCTTTATAACACATGCAGTATGAATGTAGTGTTTTTGTATATGATGAAAATTTATTATATAATTGTTTATTAGCTTTTCAAATACACGGATGAAAATTTCTCATGTTCGGGTTACGTGTTACTAAAAGAGGACGAGTATTCGGGTATGCGTCCTAACTAGCCTGTGACTGTTTCCGACCCTGTTTATTCCCATTCAAATGTTACCCCAAAAAAAAATAGGGTTCAATATAGCAAGTTAAAACAAGGTTCAAGAAGGTTTGGGTCAAAACCAAATTTTTTTAGTACATGTAGAAACGGGTCAAACCGGGTTTGGCTGACACAAAACACATGCATTTACAATTACATAAATAAATAGAAAAAAAAAAAAAGACATTTTATTTACTAGATCAACAACTTAAAATGTTGTACACATTATAAACACTTTAGGCAACTTTTGACTCATTTGATTGGTTTACAAATAATTATCATTTAGACTCTAAATTTGAAAATAAATGATCTCCACTGACTGCAAAAAGGCTATCATTCAAATAAGGATGATCCTTCCCTTTACTTTTCCCTTCATAACTTTCTGAAGTCGATGCAGATTCAGCATTCGGATTAATCCCCGCTAATTCCATTACGTTCTCAATCTCTTTCACAACTTCACTCATCTTCGGTCTACGATTCCCAGTTTCTTCAACGCACCTCAATGCAACATTCACAAACCTCTCGAGCCCTTTAAGCTCGGTGCTTAAACCGATGATCGGGTCAAGAACCTCACGAAGGTTATAATAGTCCTTTTCCTTGTCCATGGCTTCCTCTACTACCCTCACTATATACTTCCCATTCTCAATTGGTTTTCTTGCTGTTATCAACTCCAACATCACTATACCAAAACTATAAACGTCGCTTTTTTCAGTCAATTGTTGAGTCATGTAGTATTCAGGATCCATGTAGCCCTATAAGAATTCGAAACCATTAAAATGTAACAATTTGATATGCATAGATTCCATGGATTGACTAGTAAAGTCAAATTTGACTAACCATTGTTCCTTTGACTTGAGTGGTAACGTGTGTTTGGACGGTATCACCGAGTGGCTTTGAAAGACCAAAATCGGCAACTTTGGCGTTTAAACGTTCATCGAGTAAAATATTAGTTGTCTTTACATCCCTATGTATGATGGGAGGATCAGCAAGATCATGTAGATACTGCAACCCTTTTGCTGCTCCAAGAATTATTTTTAGTCTTCGCATCCAATCCAATTTAATACCAGACCTCCCTGCACAAAATGGGTTATTTTCAACCGTGGGTCAAAATGGTTTGGGTCGGGTACACGTTGACCCAAATGGTATAATTACCTGAAAGACTATCCTTCAGAGTACCATTAACGATATACTCATAGACCAGCATCTGTTCACCTGCATCGAAACAGAATCCAACAAGACTAACAACATTTTTGTGATGAACACGCGAAAGAAGCTCAATCTCAGTTTTAAACTCAAGAGAACCCTGATTCGATCCTTGTTGTGCTCGTTTAATAGCAACCAATTGTCCATCTGGAAGACTCCCTCTGAAAACCTGCAACAAATTATTAATATTAACCGAACGTTCAAGCAGCTTTGTTCTTTTAATTGGTAGAAAACGCAATTGCAAATTTACTTGAAAAACTAACCATCCCATAGCCACCAGATCCTATATTTGATGTTGCTGCAAAATTATTTGTGCATGTTTTAAGCTCTTCGAATGTGAAAGATCTTGCCCCTTTCAGTTGAGGACAACCACCAATGCCTTTATCTGGGTCCCACGAAGCTGCAAGTGTACTACTATTAGAGAACCAGTGGCCAGAAAGTTGTGTGTTATAGTTGGTTTCAATTTCGACCCAAAATGGGAACACCACCCAAAATGTATTTTTAATGCACCAACATCTCAAACCGGGTCATTGGAGGAATTAAAGGAATAACATTAAAATAATCTAATCTATGTAATCATACTTGACACATCATTTATGTTTTTAAAAATTCAAACTTTCTTGTTATGAAAGCTTTTTGGGTCAAGCCAACCCGTACCCACCCATTTTGACACTCCAGCCTTACCGAAAGGACTGTTCTTTTTGATAGCTCTTTCAGCCTTTCCTTTCTGACGAAAAGCATAAAGTCCTGCAATGACCAGTAATATCACTAGAACACAAGCCCCCATTGATACTCCAACGATGAGTCCAACGCTAACTGATTTATGTTTTCCTTTCGACGCATCTATAAATTGTAACCCAAGGTGTACAAGATTAGATATACGTGTAATATCTTAAAGCCAAATATATGTCAAGAAACGAGTTAATTAAATAAGAAAAGTATATGGTGTAACCTGAAAAGAAATCATAGTTGTTGCCAAGAAAAAAGTAGGGTCCAAAAGGGTGTGGAGGCTTATAAGTTTGGTTACTAAGCACGAATCCTATACGCAAAATTCCCGACCTATTGAAACGTTCATCACCAGATGGGAAAACATTTAAAGTTACCACAAGGTAGTCATTTGAATTCTTGGTGGGTTGACTCAGTGAGACTGAGTCAACCGGGAGCTGATTAGATTCAAAAGAAACCATCATTGAACTCTGAAGAGATGTATAAATAGTTGAGTTTCCAAGATCAGAAAACGAAGGAGCTCTGAAAGATAAAGTTCCAGAATAAGGATATGAACATTTGCAATTTGGGCTTAAAACTTGACCCGAAATGCAGGTCATCGAAGGTATGCAATTGTTTGGTGGTGTTGAATATGAGGAATTTGATTCTGTTGGAGGATGACAATATGACGCTGTAGGTCCTGATTCCGTACAAATTGGATTATCGATAAGTCTGCAATTACATTAAATGTGTCAATTGTTACAATTGGGTTAACCAGACTTGGTTGGGTCTATTTTGACCCGTTTTACTGAACTGTTTAGACCCATTACCATATTAAAATTGTAAAGAACGTACATCAGATCGGTAGTGTATCGGCTTCTTTGTGTGAAAGCGGTAATCATGTTTTTGGTCATATCAAAGAGTTGAAGATGATCGCTATACGCAGCTCCAAAGTCCAAAGTGCCATTAAGCTGATTGTTTCTTAGGACTCTGTTTTGCAATTTATAAATAAACGTTTTATTATTTAAATAGTCAAATTGAGAATGAATTTGTGATACAGTGTAATGTAAGGCTAAGATAAAAAAAAAAAAAAAAGATTAAGATAATGTTCTCACACGGTCTGTATCTGTGGAATGTTGAAAAAGTCAACTGGTACTTCTCCTTGAAGCTTTGTATCTTCCATTATTCTGATATCGCAAATTCAAAAATTAATCCGTTTAATTCGTGTGGTGATCATAAAAGAACAAGTAGATCGAGTGACATCGAAAAACGTACAATGTTGTTAGAGACTGCAAGGATGATAACCATTCGGGAAACTTTGATTCTTCAAAGGAATTATTGCTCATGTCCCTTCAATGACGTTTCACAAATTAATACTTTAACCGATACATATATAAAAAGTCTAACAATTAAGATGATTTACGAAATACAAGCAGCATCATGATATAGATTCTTACAAATAGTTTAGGATTGTCATCCCGGTTAAATCGGGCATTGTTCCATTTAACTTGTTGTTGGCTAGAAACCTACACCGGAAAAAGTCAACTTTCTGGACGGAAATTATCGCATAACGTAAATAAAAATTTAAGTTTTCTGTAAGTTATATACGGTCCAACTTAACTTACAGCTGGTTGATCAATGTAAGATTTTTGATGTTTGAAGGGACATTTCCGCTCAATGAATTCCTGTCTAGACGTCTATCTCATGCATCGAAAGTCAAAGATGATAGTCAGTACGATATACACATAACAACTACTTATGAGTATAGGTGGTAAATTTGATCCTTTACTGGTCAATTTGGTCAAATCCCAATAAATAAAAAATAAAAATTGCTCAATAAGAAATAGGTCAAGAGTTTCCGAAAGGGTATTGGTAACACAGCGTATCCTCTAAATCTTTGATTCAAAGATTAGATTATTAGTTTGTCATGAACCATTTTACCTAGTTTGTCTTAACCGGTCAAACCCGTTCTTACCCATAAACAACACATGCCCGACCTGCCCATTTTGCCACCTCTACTTGTGTGTACGTATTAGTTAATGATACTTACAACACCTCAAGAGTCTGAACCAATCCTAGTGTCGACGGAATGGTGCCTGAAAATTGGTTATCTTCAAATAGCCTGCTCAAATAATGCATATTAACCAAGGATAACGAATCACGTCTCAATCTAATTATCAGTTCAGGTTTGCGAGAACTTACACATGTTTAAGAGTCATTTCAGAGCTGAAGAGCTGAGCTGGTATTTCACCTGATAGATTGTTCTTTCCAAAGTGACTAAAAAAAACAAAACAAAAAAAAAAAAAAAAACAAACAAATAACAGAACCGTTTTACTGTCAAACGCTAATTACATGTATATAGTAAAACTGGCTTACAAGTGCTTTGTATTAACCAGTAAATCAAGTCCTGGGGACGTTCCATCAGAAACGGGTATGGGTCCACTAAGCTTATTATCAGCTAGATCCAACCAATAAAGCTTAGTAAGATTTCCAATCGACGCTGGAATTGGTCCACTGAAGCCGTTAGAATTCAAAGACCTATAATAATCATAAAAAAATAAATAAATAAAACATGTTACAAGTCGAATTGATTGACCACATACACACAATTGTATATAGTCAAGATGCTTACAATAAGCCAAGCTGGGCTAAAGATCCTAGAGTTTCTGGAAGTGGACCGTTGAAACCACAACCAACCATGATTCTGACAAACAAATTTGTATAAGTTACCCAAGAAGCTTACTTGTAAGCACGTAAAGTTGTAATATCGGAAATTAAGAATCAGCACTAAAAAGTTCCTTACAAAGTTGACAACTTTCTTAAACTCCCGATATCTGGAGTCAGTGATCCTGTCAGACCCTTATTGTAAGAAAGGTCCCTACATGTAATAACAAATCTTAATGAATGAAACTAAACAATTAACCCAAGCTTGCTATCTTCCATATGACCGTAACATTACACAGGGGTGACATCTGAAAATCGACGTACAGTGTTTGCAATTCAGTTAACTGTGCAATGTCTCCAGACAGCTCCCCAATTAAATTTATGCTCGATAAAGTTCTGAAATGGAAAAAAAATAAGGTGTAAGAGTTCATTAAAGACGTAAACTTTAGGTGGTCATTTAAAAAAATGAACTGTGGGAAGTGTTGGAGGTTTTATTGAGATTTCGTGTAGGGTAAAATAATCGATAGCCGGATAAATCACTGAATCGTGGTATCACTTTCCGAAAGTAATTATTCGACCCTTATTGCCTGGGTTACACGAATATCACTTTGGGATAAGACAGAGATTAGTTCTTGTTATTGGCAGTAAACAAGAACTCTTTTGCATAAGAGTATTAAGGTGTTTTTCGTATATCTTATTCTCATAAATGATAGTCTCTATTTATAGGCACCCAAAAACAAGTATTATTCCACGATGGAGATGTTTCACTAACTAATTTCGTTTTCAAATCTAAAACAAATCCTTTACATAAAGTTGTTTGTTTTATTTCAAACATCCTAATCAAGGAAATCGTTTTCAAATCTAAAACAAATCCTTTACATAAAGTTGTTTGTTTTATTTCAAACATCCAAATCAAGGAAATCGTTTTCAAATCTAAAACAAATCCTTTACATAAAGTTGTTTGTTTTATTTCAAACATCCAAATCAAGGAAATCGTTTTCAAATCTAAAACAAATCCTTTATATAAAGTTGTTTGTTTTATTTCCAACAACCAAATCAAGGAAATCTAGATTAAATCCTTTTCATAAAGTTGTTTGTTTTATTTCCACCTAGTGCAAGAATAATACTTCCGTAATCACTCAAATTTGTGATAATGGAAAACCATTTTCGGGTCCGGGCAATCTATCACTTAATGGGTGTACACTCCGTACCTCCTAACCCATTTACAAGTATAGATTAAATCCCTCAATTACACTAAATTTCTAACAATCCTCCCCAATTTAGTGCAATTCGTTTCATGAGAATTAAACAAATTAAAACAAAAACTCATGCATAAATGAAAATATCTTGAAGATTGAATTTTCACCTTAGTACATTACACATTCCAAATATTCGAGAATCAGGGTGTTCTAAGAATTGAACCCTTCAACCCATTTTGAATAACTGAAAATAACATACACATAAGTTTTCAAATACTCTAAAGCTATCCTGACACTTTACAAGCCATGTGTCCATATCCTTTCATGAATGTATCCAAAGCTAAAAGTCCAAGCTTTGTTGAAGCGGCAAAACTTCACATTCACATAGGTAGTTCACTTCAGTCATGCACCTGCTCTTGCACTTTTTCAAATGAACTATTAAGAAGCTAGACTTCAACCTGACCTTCAGCAGGTCCGAGTACATACCTTACCTTGGGATGATATAAAATTTATGTACTCCAAATTTCTAAGTATAAGCCTTCCGCATTGAATTCAACTTCTAATTTTCATCAGAAGGGAATTGGGTATCTTATAATTAGAAATTTATGTGGACTTTAAACCCATCCCCACAGCAGACTTGTCAACCAAGTCTCTTGCCAATCCCTTCGTCAAGTGATCAGCTAAATTCTGTTGTGACCTTACGAACACTATAGAAATCACCCCATTCATGATGAGTTCACGAATCATACTATGTCTGACACCTAAGTGTCTAGACTTTCCATTGTACATCTGGCTATAAGCTTTTGCCAATGTCGCAGCACTATCACAATGGATAGACATGGGTGCTATAGGTTTAGGCCATAATGGTATCTCATGGATCAAGTTTCTAAGCCATTCTGCTTCTTTACCAGCAGCAGCTAAAGCAACAAACTCAGATTCCATCGTTGAGTTGGTAATACATGTCTGCTTTTTAGAAGCCCATGAAATAGCACCTCCCCCAAGCAAGAACACCCAACCACTCGTTGAAGAATGATCTTCAATATTGGTTATCCAACTCGCATCAGAATATCCTTCTATTACAGAAGGAAATCCACTGTAAGATAAACTATATGCCATAGTTTTCTTTAAATACTTCAGTACCCGCCTAATTGCTTGCCAGTGATGAGTACTAGGATTACTAGTATATCTACTCAGTTTTCCCACAGCAAAAGCAATATCTGGCCTTGTACATGTCATGGCGTACATCAAACAGCCAATCACCTGAGAATACTCAAGTTGTGATACAGCTTTACCTTGGTTAGGCATAAGCTTCTCACTTGGATCAACAGGTGTACTCACAGGAGTACATTCAAAGCAATTAAACTTTCTCAACACCTTCTCAATATAATGAGATTGAGAAATTGAAATTCCTTTGCTTTCACGTTTGATCCTAATACCAAGGATAACGTCAGCCTCCCCCATATCTTTCATGGAGAACTTTGATGACAAAAATTCTTTTGTTAAATCAACTTGACTTTGGTCAGTCCCAAAGATTAACATGTCATCAACATATAGACAAATTATAACTCCTTTACCAGAATCATCAAATTTGCTATACACACATTTATCTGCTTGGTTCAATCTAAAACCACTAGATAAAACTACTTCATCAAACTTCTGATGCCATTGCTTAGGTGCTTGTTTCAAACCATATAAGGACTTCACAAGTTTGCACACCTTGCTTTCATTTCCTGGCATGACAAAGCCCTGAGGCTGGTTCATATAAACCTCCTCATCCAAATCACCATTCAAGAATGCTGTCTTCACATCCATCTGGTGAATAACCAGATTGTGAATTGTAGCCAAAGCAATCAGCAGTCTAATGGTAGTGATACGTGCCACAGGAGCATAAGTATCAAAATAGTCAATTCCAGACTTTTGTCTAAAGCCTTGAATGACTAACCTTGCCTTGAACTTTTCAATAGTTCCATCCACCTTCATCTTCTTTTTGAAGATCCATTTGCAACCCAAAGGTTTGCAACCGGGAGGTAGATCAGCTAACACCCAAGTGTTATTGCCCATGATGGAATCCATCTCATCATTAATTGCCTCTTTCCATAATGCAACATCCTGAGACCTCATTGCTTCATCATATGTTTTAGGATCATCATCAACATTGAAACAATATGAATATTGGGTAGAAACATCATCCCTAGAACCTTCAACTAAGTATAGTTGAAAATCTGGTCCGAATGATTTAGGTTTCCTTTCTCTTTTGCTTTTCCGAAGCTCAAGTGACTGATCAACAGCCTTTTCAGAGACTTCATCATTACAATCCTTATTGATTCCATTGTTACTTGGAATCATATCCTTTGGTCTAGGTATAGATGAAAATCGATTTTCATCAAAGATTGCATCCCTTGAATCAATCACAGAATTGATTGAGACAAATTCATTAGGCTCTATTACATAGAACCTATATGCCTTGGAATGTTCAACATATCCAATAAAAATGCAATCTATACCTCTTTCACCTAAACTTTTCTTTTTGGGATCAGGCAGTCTTACAACCGCCCTACAACCCCATACACGAAGATAATTCAAGTTAGGTTTCCTTTTATTCCAAAGTTCATAAGGTGTAATCTTGTTTCTTTTGTTAGGAACTCTATTAAGCAAATAACAAGCTGTTAACATAGCTTCCCCCCAAAATCCTTCACTTAAACCCGAATAGGATAACATGGAATTAACCATTTCCTTAAGGACCCTATTCTTCCTTTCAGATATACCATTTTGTTGTGGAGTATAAGGAGCTGTGGTCTCATGGATAATACCAACGGATTGGAAATACGATTGGTCAATGTATTCACCTCCCCTATCTGTTCTAAGTCTTTTAATCAAAGCCTTTTGTTGTAATTCTACTTCAGTTTTAAATATTTTAAATTTATCTAATGCTTCATCCTTAGTATGTAACAAATAAACATAGCAAAATCTAGAAGCATCATCAATAAAAGTCACAAAATATTTCTTGTTTCCTAAAGTAGGAGTAGCATGCAAATCACATAAATCACTATGTATTAATTCCAAAATTTCAGTATCACGATGTACATTTTGAAATGGTTTCTTAGTGATCTTTGTTAACATACACGTTTTACACTTTTCATTGTTCATGTCAAAAACCGGTATTAATCCATCTTTAGACATATCTTGCATTCTTTTAAAGTGTATATGTCCTAGTCTAGCATGCCAAAGTGTAGAATTATTTATGCTAGAAGTAGATATAAAAGCAAAATTAACATTCAAGTGATTAATGTTAAGTCTAAACATTCTATTGCATAAATAACCAAAACCAACAAACATACCATGTTTTGACAAAACAAACTTATCAGATTCAATCACTTGTTTATAACCACAACAATTTAACACACTACTGGAAACTAAATTTTTTCTTATTTGTGGTACATGCAAAACATCAAACAAACAAATAGTTTTTCCAGAACTAAAACACAAATCCACACTTCCACGTCCATGAACAGAGGCTGTTGACTCATTTCCCATATGAAGAATTGATCCATCAGTCACGGACTCGTAAGTCTTGAACCAAAATCTATCCTTGCATACATGGGTGGTGGCTCCCGAGTCAACCCACCACGCGACATCATCATCCTGCACAAAATAAGCCTCAGATATATATGAAACATAATAATTCTTATTTGAATTATTAAATATATTCTGACCTTTCGAGTTGTGGTTGTTTAAACCATTTCCCGAACCGCTTGTGCTAGATCCTTTGGCATTATTATTACCAAAAATAACCTTGCAATCCTTTTTTATGTGTCCAGTTTTACCACACTTCCAACAAGTCAATTTAGACTTCTTGTTCGGATTAGCCTTGTTATAACCTCGATGTTTACGTTTGCCCTTTTTGTCATTATTACTAGTGAACTTTTTATGTTCCACCATATTGACAACAGACGTACCAGCAACTTCGTTGCTCTTTGGCTTGTCATTATCCTGCAACCTGAGGGATTCCTCAATACGCAGATGACTACCCAACTCAACAAGAGTTAACTCCTCCTTCTTATGTTTCAAAGAATGTTTAAATTCTTTCCAAGATGGAGGTAGTTTATCAATTATGCTTGAGACTTGAATAGACTCATCCATGTTCATCTTATGTTGTGTGAATTGACCAAGTATACGAATGAGCTCATTGTATTGTTCCAAGACCGGTCTAGAATCGACCATCTTGTAATTATTAAAATTACTAACAAGGAACTTTTTACTAGAAGCATCCTCAGACATATACTTGGTTTCTAAACAGTCCCATAGTTCTTTAGAAGATTCAACATTTAGGTAAATATCAAAAAGGGAATCAGCCATACCATTGAGGATTAAACCTCTAGCGATGTAGTCATCGTTCTCCCACTTGCACCTTTTCCGAATTTGTTCAATAGTGGCATCATCACCATGATCTTCAGGAATTGGTGTGCTGAGTACGTACACCACACTCATGCTGCTCAGAAAGAAGTGCATCTTCTTTTGCCATCTCCTAAAATCAATTCCCTCAAACTTATCAAGTTTGGAGAAATTCGCCGTCATGTGTTTCATCGTAGCCGCCATCGATTATAACGAATAATTACTTTCGATTGTTGGAGGTTTTATTGAGATTTCGTGTAGGGTAAAATAATCGATAGCCGGATAAATCACTGAATCGTGGTATCACTTTCCGAAAGTAATTATTCGACCCTTATTGCCTGGGTTACACGAATATCACTTTGGGATAAGACAGAGATTAGTTCTTGTTATTGGCAGTAAACAAGAACTCTTTTGCATAAGAGTATTAAGGTGTTTTTCGTATATCTTATTCTCATAAATGATAGTCTCTATTTATAGGCACCCAAAAACAAGTATTATTCCACGATGGAGATGTTTCACTAACTAATTTCGTTTTCAAATCTAAAACAAATCCTTTATATAAAGTTGTTTGTTTTATTTCCAACAACCAAATCAAGGAAATCTAGATTAAATCCTTTTCATAAAGTTGTTTGTTTTATTTCCACCTAGTGCAAGAATAATACTTCCGTAATCACTCAAATTTGTGATAATGGAAAACCATTTTCGGGTCCGGGCAATCTATCACTTAATGGGTGTACACTCCGTACCTCCTAACCCATTTACAAGTATAGATTAAATCCCTCAATTACACTAAATTTCTAACAGGAAGGCTCACATCGATGTCACACGTGAATCGGTGCAGGTGATCCCATCCCATTTGTCCTCACACGGGTCAGAACCGACCCAATTGGGTGGTGTATTCTGCCAATTATCCTTAAGAGCCTGAAGATATACAGCTGCACCAAAAAATCATCCAATTCGTTATTTTTAGTCCTCAAAAAAGGATATCATATTTACAGTTTGATCTTCAAAACACATATTGAATTTTTCTCTCTTTTTTTTTTTTTTTTTGTCGTGACCTTCACATTTATAGCATAACAAACTATAAAAAAGAAGCAAACTTTACAAAGGCAGTACAACCGAAAACCTTAAAAGAAGACTATAATACAAATCCATGATCAAAAGTGTCACTCTTGAAGAACAAAGAACGTACCATCCGGACTTTGGGCTGATGTGAGCAATACGTGTAATGGTATTAGCACAAGTAACAGTTCAATTCTTACTGTCATGACTCCAGATACTAGTATCTGGCGCAAATCGTTGTACTTGAACCTCAACACTCATATCCCATTTTATGAAATTTTTTATAAAAAAGTTTAAAAGGTCGAAAATTTTATGCAGAAGAGGATATCTAGCTTCATAAAGTATAATTGGTTGACTAGTCTGATTACTACTACCCCACTGCAATAATGCCTGCATGCCCTACCACTTGCATCCTTCTTCAAACTATATTTATGATGATTAATTACTGATGTATCATTAATATTTGATTTGATCTGGATTAGTGATATTTAAATTTGTTCTAATCAACAATCATATACAGGCCTAAAGATTACAACAACATGGTGTGTGCGTGTGTGTGTGTGGACTATTTACTATAAATGCTTAAGTCAGTATATAAGACTTAAGGGAGAACTTAAAAAGTAATAAAAGCATTTAGACCTGTTTAGCAAAAATTTAGCACATGCTTACATTTTAACCACCTAACTAGATATTCAATAATGCAAAGATGCAATTTACAAATTCCCATTACAAACCAAACAACTGTACCCTCTACTTTAAGACATTAGAGGTTTACTTGAAACTTTTATGTACATTACTTTCATAAAGAAAGTTTCATCATGGATATGGATATATAAAGTCTGTAAAGCTTGCTTATACGTTTTCAACCGCTGGACCATTACTAGTAAGAATGTCAAAACATTGGTTGTGACAGATGTCTAATTGTAAAACCCAATTAGGGCGAGTTGCGAGTGAGTTTGTGATGGCCCATAACCAACACTAAAACTGGCAGTTCGGTTAACCCGCATTGTTAAACCAATTGGTATCGGTTAACGATGAGTTTAGTTGCTCGGTTTTAGAATTGGTTGCAGGTTTAATCGGCTAGACCATTTCGGTTAAGGTTGGTTAATCATACCCGGTTGTAGATTTAAGTTATTCAACATTGAAGTTAGAACATCAACTTTAACCATGAAAATGAAATGCACTTTGTTACAATTACATAATACTAATGGAGAGAGAGTGTGTGAGAGAGAAAACGAAGAGAGAGAGGGTGAGAGGCAATTTTCTTCACCGGGCAAACACGGTAAACTCGCGAGAAGGATTCAATGGCAGGCTACAAGATCGATTAATAAGGCTTTTCGAAATGCATTTGACTTCGTTCATGTTTTTCAATTTTCCCGAGAGCTGGAAGATGACGGATCTGTGGAAGGTATTCAAACAACACGGCGACATCAGAGATGTTTACATGGCTGGAAAACGATTAAGGGGTGGCGAAAGATTCGCATTTGCAAGATTTAAGAATGTTGGGGACCCTGATGCAATGTTAAAGTCACTTTCCAAGATCAAATTTGATGGTAATCCTATCAAGGTGTTTAAGGCCTATGAGAGGCGAGATAGACAGGAAGGTGGCATGTTTCATGGTAAGAAATGGGCAGAAGTTAGGAGTCACAGGGATAATCCCATTCCAAATAACAACTTTAGGGATCAACGAAGATATAGCACGGTTGTTGGGAATCATAAGAGTGACTTAAGGGATTTTTTGAACGGAAAGGATAAGAGATATGAAGGGGACCTGAGGGATAAACTAAATGGTTTTCATCGCAGCAATCAACATACATCAAAGGTCGAGCATGCTAGCAGAAGAAGGATTATTGTAAAAGAAGTTGACAAGGTAAAGATTAGCACTAAGAGGTCAATCCTGGGTGTTCTAAAGGATTGGAAAATAATTACGCAAATCATACATCTCAGTCGGGCAGAGGGTATGCTTAATTGTGATATTAAGTATTTAGGCGGCCTGGAAGTCTTGTGGACCTTCATGTCCACTGTCGAAGCAGTTCAAGTTCTAGATAATAAAGATCATGCCTTGCATAAATGGTGCCACAATGCTCAACTATTAGGGTCAAGTAACCTTTCTTCTAAAAGGTTAGCATGGATTAGAATACGTGGCGTGCCAGCAACATGCTGGAAGGATTCGGTTTTCAGATCTATTGCTATGTCCTGGGGTGATGTACTTGAAACTGAAAACTGCAATTTGGATTACGGGGACCAAAATCTTGTATTTGGTAGAGTGTTAATCCACACCCGCCATCTCAAAAACATCGAAGAATATGTCAGTCTTTTGGTTAACTCGTGTGATGTTCATGCTTATGTCTATGAGGAGAACTCTTTAATTAGTATGGAGATGGATCAAGCGGATGGTCCATCTGAGGATAGGGATAATTATTCAACAAAATCAAAACAAGATGAAGATGAGGAGTTCGTGGAAGATACTTTTAACTTATATGAGGATGATGAGGATGCAGAGAATGAGGATGATGACTGTTCAGATTCCTACGATTCGGACTTTGAAGCAATTCCAGAAACCGGTGATCAAATACTTTCCGGCAACAACTCCGGCAAGGTGGATGCTAATGAAGAAGTTGAAGAATCTGGTTTTCTTGGAGTAAAGGAACTTTTTGAAGAAAACAAAACCGTTGGTGGTGTCTGCAAAAAGGTGGACAATCATGTTCCCAAATTCCCTACTCATAATTGCCCTTGCACGCCGTCCACTTCTCCAACCAACTTTTCTGTTTCCAATAATAAAGGTGGCTCGTTTAACTCAGATGGGGTAGATAAGGGTTTGAGATCTAGTAAAATCCCAACTACTGGGCCTAGGCTTAATGAACACTTGGACCAGGAGAGCCCAACTTGTACTTTGAAAAATAAAAGTGGCGATGGGCTTGGTGTATTGGGCGATCAGGGCAGTAATGGACCATCATGTAATGACGTTTTGTGCTCGAATAACAACAGCCCAAGCAATAAACGTGTGGTGCCCAGTTTTAATCTGAATGATTCTGTTCCTGCCCCCAATATTGTCAATCAATCGGTGGAGGATAATCTTTCTTGTTCCAATCGAAGAAAAAACAAGCCAAAATCACAATCTTCACATCGAAGAAAAAATGGATCCAAGGATACTGAAAGAAGACCGTCCAAACCAACCTCCAAAGGTGATTCAAAAGGGAGAAAAGAAAATTTGGTGGAACAAAAAGGGAAAAGATGCTGCTGGTCGAATATCAGGCGATGGAAATCAACCTCCAAATTAATGAATGTCAAGCGTTCCGCTAGATCAATTAAACCTGAAGACAAACCTCTACGATCTAAATGCTCATCGTGTGCTGCAAATTCAAGTCACTCAGGTACCCATTCTGATTTTAATTCGTATAAACATA
Source organism: Rutidosis leptorrhynchoides (assembly GCF_046630445.1). Lineage (NCBI taxonomy): Eukaryota > Viridiplantae > Streptophyta > Magnoliopsida > Asterales > Asteraceae > Rutidosis > Rutidosis leptorrhynchoides. Next base: position 629,191,452 of record NC_092333.1, read on the forward strand.
ACGTTGATAGCACTTGCAATACGGTTAACTCGGCGACTGTTCGTGAATACGGTAAAAAGATTGGGTTAAAATGGAAGGAGACGATCCCACATCAATGATTGAATTAGACCTTTGTCGTAATTATATTGTTCTCATGAAGATTGTCTCTCTTAATATACGAGGTTTTGGTTTAGGGGGAAAAGTTGACAAATTTGGATGGGTTAAAAGGTTAATCGCTAAAGAAAACCGACTTTTCTTGCAATTCAAGAATCGAGGCTCAAACTAGTGGTGGATAAATGGATATGCTCATTATGGGGTTCTCCTGATTTCGAGTTTATCCAAAGAGAAAAGGTAGGGAAAAGTGGTTGGCAATTGTTAGTTTGGGATAAGAATTGTTTTGAGGCTCTTGATGTGTTTAGAATTGATTGTGTCATTGGTATTCAGGGGGTTTGGAAACCTTCGGGGGATGCTGTCAACATTCTAAATATTTATGGCCCTCATGACGACGCTAAGAAGATTAAACTTTGGGATGAACTGTCGAAATTACTAGCTAATAGTAATGATGCTTGGATCTTGTGTGGGGATTTCAACGAAGTAAGAGAGGAGTCAGATAGGTTTAATTGTGATTTTCTTGAATATAGAGCTCGTAGATTCAATGAATTTATTGCAAATAATAGTTTGATCGAGATCCCATTGGGTGGTAGGAAATTCACGAGAGTTAGTGACGACGGGGTCAAGTTTAGCAAGTTAGATAGGTTCTTCGTTAGCGAAAAATGTCTTGACATTTGGAAGGATCTTGTGGGTAATATTTTGGAAAGGAAACACTCGGACCACTGTCCTATCTTGCTGAAAAATGAGAATTTAAATTTCGGCCCGAAGCCATTCAAAGTGTTTGATACTTGGTTTAACGAAGACGAGGCTGATCAGATTGTCAAGAACGCTTGGGAGAGGACTGTCCCGAAAACCTATCGTAAGGATCGAACCTTTATGAATAAGTTGAAGAATGTGAAATTCGCCTTGAAGGAATGGAGTTCAAAAAAATTTGGAGCTTTAGATGGCGAAATAGAAGCTAGTAGAAGTGTTGCTACTAATCTAGAGCTAAAGGCTGAAACAACAAACTTAAGTGAGGAAGAAAAACGTCAATGGAAAGAATCGAGGAAGATGTGGCTCGAAAAAGAAAAGACTATGACGGAGATGCTTAAACAAAAGGCACGTATTAAATGGTCGATTGAGGGAGATGAGAACACTAAATTTTTCCACGCCATAATCAACCGAAAACATAATAACAATAATCTAAAGGGGCTGTTGATAAACGGAAGCTGGAACAATTATCCTCAAGATATAAAGGATGAAGTTCACCGACATTTCAGTATCCTCTTCAGCGAATCAAACTATAACAGACCTAGCATCGAAGATCTAATCTACCCGTCACTTTCGGTTGAGAATGCTACAGCCCTTGAATCACCATTCGATGAAAGAGAAATTCGGGAAGCCGTTTTTGATTGTGGTAGCACAAAGGCGCCGGGGCCCGACGGTTTTAATATGGCCTTTCTTAAAAAATATTGGGAAACAATAAAAGCGGACTGTAACATCCCGCATTTTTCCGTTAAATTTAATTTTAACACCGTCTTTTTTTTTTAAACATAATCTTTCGTATTTAAATTAATAGTCTCCGTGAGTAACGTTCATTATGTTCCCGCTATTTAATTTTGACATCACCCGTTTACTCGAGCGTTTTAAAAATATTCGATCGGTTAAATCCCGCACCCGCTTTGAAACTCGAGGGACCGGAGTTGCCAAATGGGCAAACTAGTTGACTAGGTCAACTAGTCAACCCATTTCACCACCATTCAATCACCTCCATCTCTCTCTCTTTCTTTCTTTTTTTCTCTCAAGAACACAAACATAATTCATCATCTAAATTCGGATCGGGAAGCAACCTTCAAAACAAATTACATATTCGTGATCCTCTCATCATCCTCTTCGATTTGGTACCAATTTCATCCATTTTGGGTAACTTTCTAAAATCACTAAATTTCTCTAAATTCGTTTTATATACTTGAAATGGTGTTAGTTAGTGTCTATGGCTCGTGTGTAACATGAATATATGTTTTGTTTGCTCGATTTGTGGTTTGGAGTAACTAGTTTGAGTTTTTGAAATGGGTTTGCTTAATCCTTGATTTTGGATGAGTAAATGTTGTTAACTTGTTAAAGTTCATGTTTTAATTGTGTTACTAGTATCACTAGCTTCGTTTTGATGCGTAGGTTGATTAAGAAAACTTCAAAAACCCGATTAATGATTTTGTGATGTTTGACTAGGGTTTGATAGTTCTTGACATGAACTTTTGATGCTTGAATGCCATGGAATGTTAATTGTTAGTGATTAGTTGTAATGTATGCTTAATTACCTTCGAAACGGCATATCATATGTGTGAATTGGATTCCCGAAACTTAAAATGCAATTGATGAACTTGAAACTTTGAAAATGGACTTTTAAATGATCACTTGACGAGAAATCGATTATGGAAAATGTTGTTTTTGTTTGATGAAACATGTTTAGTTGTGTTCCTTGTCAAAAGAGCTTTCCAACGGTATAAGATACGCTTTCTAATTGTTTACGGTTTGAGTTTTGCGTTTGTTTGAAATTTTACCAAGCCTTGAACAAGTGAAACAGGCCTGGGACCAGGCCACGGCCATTGTCGCGGCGCGACAGGCCTGGCCGCGGCGCGACATAAGCCGCGTCCAGATTCTGTTTCCCTTGACCTTTTTACTAAAAATGTTTGACATGTTCTAGACCTCCAATTTACATGCAACTTATTTTAACATGCTTATATATGAATAACTAGCATAGAAAAATAGTTCGGGACCCGACCCGAACGTGTTGACTTTTTCGTTGACTTTGACCAAGTTTGACTTTTAGTCAAACTTAACCAAACTTTTATACAATCATTCTAACATGCTTTTATACTTGTTTCTTGTATGAAACTTGACAACGTGATTCACATGCTATACTTAATCGAGTCGTAACGAGCCATAGGACTAATTGAACACATTTCACCCGACCTTGTGTCGTAACCGGTTAATTGATACAACTTATTTGTTTAGGTCAAGGCTAAGCAACTTTCATGCATACGTTACTTTGTGAAGCACTTTTATACTCGTGCACTCGAGGTGAGATCATAGTCCCACCTTTGCAAATACTTTTATACTTTTAAATCGTGGGCTGAGAAACATATACTTTATATACATTTATACGGTTTATACTTTCATACTTTGGATACAAATGCGAATACAAGAGCAAAGATACAGACGAGTTAGAACAAAAGTCCTCAATCCAATTATCATTAGTTCCACTTGCAGGGTGTAAGTGTAAGCGAGTGATTATGTTGTGTGGCCATACGGGTTTAACGAACCCTCATTCAGACGGTTCGCTACCGTTAGTGGATGAAATATAATTTCAACGTGCATAGTGTATGTTCTAACACTATATTCAAAATTCAGAGGGAAGATTCAGTTAAGTTTTGGTAATTGGGTGCTCGTGATACAGACAACATCTTTTGGGATGTATACGCTTGAGATTCACTTTATACTAAATCTTATGGTTTACAAACACATCTTTAGAGATGTATACGCCTTGATACTAAACCTTGTGATTCAAAAGTATACTTTTACAAATACATTTATGATCTCACCAACGTTTTTCGTTGACAGTTTTCTACATGTTTTCTCAGGTTCATACTTGGCTACTTGATACATGCTTCCGCACTCTTTGATTCTTGCTTGGGGTCAAGCATACATACATACATACGCTAGGGATAGCACTTTTGGATTCAAACTTTTGTTTGCATACTTACGCTATTTATAGCAACTGTGTTTTTAAACTAATTATGTCGCAAGCTATTTCATTTATACTTTATGACTTTGTAAACTTAGACTTGTTGTCGAACGGTTTTGTAAACTAAACTTGCAAGTCTTGTACCTTTCAAATGGATGCGACATAATTTTGGTCAAACGAGTCTCATATAGGGACTACGACCACGCAACGGGACCTAAGTTAACGGCGCCGTCAATAACGGTTTTGGTCGGGTCGTTACACGGACCTTATCGAAGCAATAGCATGGTTTTGGGATTCATGCGAGTTCTCTAAAGGTTGCAACTCATCGTTCGTCACTCTTATTCCAAAGAAGCTTGAAACACGGGGACTTGGAGATTTCTGACCGATTAGTTTGATCGGATGTTACTACAAAATTGTCGCAAAGTTGCTATCAAACAGGCTTAGGAAAGTTATCCCGGGGTTGGTTGGGTCGGAACAAAGCGCGTTTATTAAAGGGAGATACATTCTAGACGGTGCTCTAATAGTAAATGAGTGCATTGATTTCATGAAGAAAAATAAACAGAGGGGTATCCTTTTTAAGGTTGATTTCGAAAAAGCGTTCGATTGCGTTAACTGGAACTTCCTTCTAGATGTAATGAAGTGCATGGGATTTGGCGATAAGTGGATTAAATGGATACGCTCATGTTTAACCTCGGCAGCTATTTCTATTCTTGTAAACGGATCACCCACCCGAGAGTTTTCATTAGGGAAAGGCATCCGTCAAGGCGACCCACTATCTCCTTTTCTTTTTATTATGGTTGCGGAAGGTCTAAATATTCTAATTAAAGCGGCTACGGAAAAAGGTTTCTACAAAGGCGTGGAAGTTGGCTCGGATAAAATACTAGTGACACATTTACAATATGCCGATGACACTATCTTTTTGGGTGAATGGGGTAGATCAAATGCATCGAATATCCAAAATCTACTTGCATGCTTCGAGCTTGTGTCGGGATTAAAGGTGAACTTCCATAAGAGCTTTGTCTATGGCATAGGTGTAAGACAAGACGAGATAACCCATATGGCATCCCAGTTAGGGTGTCAAGCGGGTTCCTTTCCTTTTACTTACCTCGGGATGCCCATCGGTGCAAAGATGTCTAAAGTAGATAGTTGGAACCCGGTGATTGACAAAGTAAAAGCAAGACTCTCGAATTGGAAAATGAGGACGTTGTCATTTGGTGGAAGATTAGTGCTTATCAAATCGGTTCTTAATAGTTTGCCATTGTATTATTTCTCGCTCTACCGTGCCCCATCGTGTGTTCTAAAATTGCTTGAGAGTGTGAGAAGAGTGTTCTTTTGGGGCGGGTCGGATTCGGGCTCTAAAATTCCTTGGGTCAAATGGGATAGGGTTGTCTCTTCTTACGACAACGGGGGGTTGAATATTGGACTTTTAAAACATAAAAATCTTGCCTTGCTAGGCAAGTGGTGGTGGAGGTTTAAAACCGAAACCGGGTCGTTGTGGGTCAAAATAATACGTAGCATTTATGGTCCGTGTGGTGCTTTGGGTTTAGACAATGAAACAATTCGTGGTTTAAGCCCGAGTACTTGGCGGAACATTGTTTTGGCAGGTGTCGCGATTGAAGACTTGAACATCGTTTTTAAAACTTCTTTTTGTAAATCTATTGGCGACGGTTCATCAACATCCTTTTGGGATGATGTTTGGATCGGAGGCGATAGATTGCGTCAACTTTTTCCCAGGTTATACAGGTTAGAGACATCAAAGGACGCACTAATTAAAGATCGTGTCGAACTATCTGCTGCTGTTTGTGAAGACCAAGTTGCTGATGATCATACCGAGGCTGCTCGAGTACAACGGGTCGATATTTCTGCTACTGCTGTTCGTCTATCTGATTCTGCTGGAGTACAACAGGTCATTTTCTCTCCTGCTGCTGTTCGTCTTTCTGACTCCGCGGATGGAATACATCAGCCACCTGTCTCGGCTTCCCATGCTGCTTCAAATAGTCCTGCTGTTCGTGTTAACCGTCCTAATACTTCTGTTATCTCCAACTTAAAATGGGAGTGGTCTAGATCACCTTTCGGGCGAACTCAAGGTGAATTAGATGCACTCTCAAATTTAATTATGTCATTTGAATTTAATTGCAATGCCAAAGATTGTTGGAAGTGGTCGTTAGCCTCAGATGGATTTCTTACTGTTAAAAGATTGTCTTGGATTATTGAGGATGCTAGTCACTTAGGTACAAACTCTTCTTTTGAAACTATGCGGAATAAATTAGTACCAAAAAAAGTGGAAGTTATGGTTTGGCGTGCTATTCAAAAACGCATCCCCGTCATGCTTGAACTAGACAAAAGGGGGGTAGATTTAAATAGCGTTAGATGCCCGCTTTGTGACGAGGACCTAGAGTCGGTTGATCACTCCCTAATCTTTTGCAAACATGTGTTGGAAATTTGGGATCGTGTGTATACTTGGTGGGGCTTTGGTAATATGAGTAACTTAAGTTTGAACGATATTGGTAGGGGCAACAACATTTCGACATCAATGACGAGTTCGGGTAGAGCGATTTGGCAAGCGGTCGAATGGGTGTGCATCTACTTAATTTGGAAAAATAGGAACAATTGGGTATTTCGTGGTAAAAAATGGAATCCTTCGATGGCCTTAGACGAAATACAAATAAAATCCTATGAATGGATTTCAAGAAGATCTAGAGGTCGAAGACTTGATTGGTTATCTTGGGTCAACGATCCTAGCGTGTACCTGAGTTAAATTTTTGTCAGGGAAGTTGCTCTCTTTGCAACTTAGCTTTGTGTATTCGTATTGTAAACTCTTGTTTGGGTTCCTTTGGTTCCCCTCTTGTAACCGTGTGTTTTCTAATAAAGTTGCTTTTCTAAAAAAAAGAAAAAAAATAAATAAATAAAATGAAATGCACTTTGAACCCCAAAAGGCACCAATCCCCATACAAGACTAGTATGATCTTATCCTTTATCTTAAGTCAAATTTATGGAGTCTCCCACCATCCCACCACCAAGTCTACTGATATAAGGAGGGTACGTTTTCATCAGATTGTCACAAGATACAATTAAAAAAAAAAAAAAAAAAAGGTAGAACTGACCCTCTGGCGGCCCCTACACCGATCGGTACCACGGCCAACATGTGAGACGAAAATCGTGTAACTCATACTTAAAAGGACATGGGGCTGGGATTAAACCCATGACCACCGCCTTATGTTGCATGTCCCCCAACCACTAGGCTACTGTCGCGGGGACTGTCACAAGACACAAGCCATGAAATGCTAGTGAGCGATTTTAGCGATTTAATTTCTGATGGATTCTCGGTTCGGGGCGTGCGAAGCCGCGAGTTTTGTTTGCTTCAGTTGTTTAGATCAATTGTATTTTGATATTTGTGTTAGTGCTAGTTGCAATGTTGGTTAGGTTCGTATTCAATTGTTCGTGTCAAATAGATCGATGAATCTAGTCAATAGGGTCTGAATCAACTTAGTATTCAATTATATGGTTGGATCTATTTTTAATTTAATATCTGTTTTTTCGCCAAAAATATATAAATAAATAAAAGTTGTAGTGATTAGGGACACTCCATTGAATTCCATATGAACAATTTATATATCCACTGACTAGGATGATATTATAGTGCAAGTTGATTGATCCCCACATGCAACATACCCAATTCAATTAGTAGCTTATAAATTGAGGACCCAAGTGGCAGGGCAGAGTACAAAGATTGTAGCAAACAGTATAACAAATTAAAGCATGAAAGGGATGACATTTTAATTTATGAAAATTTAATGGGTGTAGCTGTTGATGATATAGCAACATTTAAGGTGGGTGTATCATGTATGGGAGGAGTGGCGGAACTTGAACTTTTAAATAAGGGAGGCGAATAACGATAAGAACGCCAATATCAAAATAAACACAAAAGTGTAACATTATATATGAAACATAACCATAAATTAACAACTCAAAAGAAGCACTAAACTACCAATTTAAGAATAACACACAAAGATAAGATTACAACTCGGCTCGACGACCCTTAATGTCTTTAAATTCGTTGATTATAGCTTCGGAATCAAATCTTTCAGCAATATCTTTTTCTATATTCACCACCAAGTTATCTACAAGAAAGTCATCTGACATCTTATAGACTAGTATTTGTTGAAGAGATCAAAGATATAGACGAATATCGCAAGAAGAAGAAGAAGAAGAAGCGTCAATCGTAAGCTGCGTAACTGAGAATTCTAAATAAAGTTTATGTTTATATTTTTTAAGTGGAACCAACGGATCTTCGGTCCAGCGGTACCGCGGTTACACTTGTGTACTCGCAGGGCTAGAGGTCTCGGGTTCGAACCTCGTCACCCGCTCTAGGAATTGAAATATATTCCTTGAAGGTGGCCCAAAGGGAAGGTTTTACCGACCCGCTCCGGGACTAAAAGGTCCGGCCCGCCTGCCCCTCGGGATGGTTTAAGGGTCGGATCCTCAGAGTGTGGTTCGGGTTTCCTGCCCGAAAGCGCGTGTGTGTGTGCAAATGATGACTAGGCTTCGGTCCGGACTGATGCAAGCTTGCCTTTAAAAAAAAAATATATATATATATATATATATATATATATATATATATATATATATATATATATATATATTTTAAGTGGACTTCTCACGCCTTATGGACTTGTAAATTGGAATTTTGAAGTTGATAATTTTATTGGGCTTATATTAAACGTTGTGTTTCAGTTTGGGCTTGGGGGGCGGCACTTTAATTCTCAAATATACAAGCCCATAGAATGACAAATTGCTAATTATAAATTATATTTGAGGGGGGCAGCCTCCTCCCTTGGTCCCATAAAAGTTCCGTCCCTGTAAGGAGCTGAACTTGTATTATTATTCTAACCAATAATTAAGGGTATAATAGATAATTAAGTGTAAATGAATCAAAAAGTTGTGTGTGAAAATCACTCCACATCATGTATGAGTGATTGGAGTAGGGTTGATATGTTTAAATAGGAAAACAAGTTGAAAAAGAAATATAAAGACACACGGGACTCGTAGAGTAAGCAAAAGGGTATGATTTTTTTACCCGGTCCAAAAGGGTTTCTTTGGATTTGCTGGTATCACCTCCATTGTTGCTACCGGTGCAGCTTTCTTACTCCTAAATCCTGGAGTAATAGCGAGTTGCTCCGTATAAACTACAGTTATATTTACTTGTATTAATATTTAATATTTAGTTTAATACTTACTTTTAAAAAGAAAGTAGAACGAAGGATAAAAAATAAATAAATAAAATATTTTATGTTCAAATTGTTAGTAATTTTTACGGAGTAATTTTAATTTTAAATTTTTAATAGGAAAAATTGTTTGAAAATACATTGAACGTTTATTAAATTCCTATTATATGCATTCAGGTTTCAGATCTCCATTGTATGCATTAACCTGTTATGATCTCTACAATTGTATGCATTAGGTAAACTTTCAGTCACCTAGTAGAGTAAACTAGTTTTCGAACCCTCGCTTCGCGCCGAGGGTTCGATTTTTAATGTATTTTATTGTGTTTAGTTACGGAGCCTGCGAGTGAAAAATCAACATATATGAAAAGTACCCTAAATATTTAGCTTCTTTTAAAAGTGTCCGTTTTGCGTATAGTTAGTGACATTGTGTTCATAAAATTATTTCGAGTTTAAGGATGGTGTCGGAAAAATTTAACTCGTTGCGATCGAGAAGATATGACCTCTATTCTAATCTTATATTAGACTAATAAAATGATGTCATAAAAACATTTATCAAGTTATATAAAAAATCAAAAAGAAAAAAGGAGAGGTCATCTACAACAACAACAACAACAACAACAACAACAAAACCCAATCCCATATGAGTGGGGTATGGGGGAGGTGGGATGTAGACAATCCTTCCTCTATCCTAGAATAAAGAGAAATCATTTCTCCACCCCGAGTTAGACACTCACAAGAGCGGAGAAAGTCCTCCCTCTCTCTATTCGACGGGTAAAGAGATTGCTTTCAAGGGGACCTCCGGCCATTAAAAAAAAATAATAATAAATAAGAAAATAAAATAAACAAAGAAGCCATGAAAATGGTAGAATCAAATTTTCATAGGTTTTACATCGTGCCTGGAGTTCAATTTAGGCTCTAAGCGGCAGTCAAGTCGCCAATAAATCGACGCTTGTTAAGCCTCGCTTAACAGAACCGTGTATGAAAAAAAAAATAGTAAGAGTATATATATATATATATATATATATATATATATATATATATATATTGTGATGACCCGGAAATTTCTAACCAAATTTAAACTTAATCTTTAACGTTTCCGACACGATAAGCAAAGTCTATGAAGTTGAATCCTAAAATTCTTGAACTATTCAAATATCCTTCGATTGTTCTCAACGATTCGCAAACAAATATATGTAAATAGATACATATATATACTATAACTTGAAAGCGTAACAAAGTGTTATGAAAACGATATTGTGCATTAACCTTATTGGTTTGATTATCCGATTGATATATTTAACTATGGAGATAAAAGATTATGCCAAACGATTGAATTAAAAGATATTTATTGAGTCCCTTAAAGATTATGATATTATTACGAGTCTCTGTTGTGAGGTCCACGTTGATTTGGGAAATCGTTCATTTTTAACGATATTCGAAATAAATGGTAAAGTGTTTGTTTAAATAACGTAATTTGGAGACATATAATAATAAGGAATATTAACTGTTGGAATTAGATATATGAATAACTTTTGATATGTATTTTAAAACGTATATATTAATATTGAAAATATATAAAATATAATATTAAACTGGTCATAAAACGAATTGTTATTATATATATATATTAACAAATAGCAAGACAATGATTTATAGAAGTAAATGACCAAACCACTCAAAAGTTTAATATATACTTTTGAGTAGTATAGTTTAGGGATAATTTAAGGCTATATTTTGACAAAGGTACGTGACACGAAAAGTAAAATGCAAGTTTTCTAAGCGTACGAAAATGCGTTCGAGAAACCGGAACCGGGACATGAGTCGAGTGATGACGTACGACTTATCGGAACAAAAATTACAAGTCAACTATGCACGTGAATTTAATATAATATATAATTAATTATTTAAATTAAATATATTATATAAAAATATGTCGACAAGCTAAAAGTTTAAAAATTGTGAGCTGGATTTTGGGGCCATGCGATCGCATGAGAAATAGGCATAAAACCCATGCGATCGCATGGGGTTCAGTTTCAGCAAATGTACTATAAATTCTCCAGTTTTCTGCGAATATTTTTCACACACATCTGTATCTCTACTCTCTATATTTATATTATTATTATTATTAATATTATTATTATTATTATTATTATTATTATTATTATTATTATTATTATTATTATTATTATTATTATTATTAATCTTATTATTATTATTAATTCTAATATTATTATTAGAAATATTAATAGTAATATTAATTAGTATTATACAAAAAATACTACGACGAGGTCATAAACGTGTCACTTTCAAAATGGGTTTTCAAGCGGGATAGAGCTAAGGAAACTTTGGGTTATAGCTATGAAAGTTATGGGTAATATTCATGGGTACTATTCGCAAGTCAAACCTAGTGTTTATCATCTCCGTTGTGTCTACGTACTTTCGTGCAATATTGAATCACAATATTGATACGTGAGCATTCATATCTTATCTTTTATATATTAATTATGTATCCATGTCTAGTGCTCGAGTATATATGTTTATGTATGCTTGTATACTAAATTTCATCGTTAAACAGTTTATAATGAATCACGAATTAAATACATATATTACTAGTAAAAGGTATATGATATACATGTTTTTGGAAAGCTGACGAAAAATCAATAAAATTTTCATTTAGATATCGAATAGTTTCGATGAACGGATTAAAAGATATGATCAACTGAATTATGATTGACGTTAATTGAAATTGCTTTTGAATCTGCAATTAAGATTTAAACAACTTGTTTACAAGATTGATAAAATGGATTTTTAAATATTACCAGTCGAGTAAATGAATTCTTATATAAAGCACGTCTCGTTTTGTTGAGCTATTGTCAAAATTGACTTTTTGAAACAACTTTGGATAACTTTCGTATGTCGATCTCGAGCATTAGGATTATGATACACTATGACCAGACCTAGCTTGGTAGACATTTATTGACCAACATATGCTCTATAGGTTGAGATCTACGGTTATTTGATATTCCGAGTTTCGATCACATTTCGGTGAACAACTTTATGTACTGCTAAGGTGAGTTTCATATGATCCCTTTTACTCAATATATTTTTGGGCTTAGAATACATGCAATTTATTTTAAACGCAATGGATACAAGTACATACTTAATTCTACACTGAGTTTAAACTGAAAATCCCTTAGCTTTGATAACTAGTAATGGCCAGTACATAGGATGTGGACTGGTGGGCGCAAATAACAGTATATGGATCCATAGGGCTTGACATCCCCGTCCGAGCTAGAGCACTAGCCTTTTAACGGACGTATGCTATTTGAGAAGCGTATACGTTGGTTTACGTGTATTATTAAGATTATTATACAAAGGGTACTTATTATATAGACGTTAAAGTTTAGTTACCAGGGTGCTCTGTTATGTAGAATATTTTGATAAACGTTTCTGTATGAAACAACTGAAATCTTGTGATCCACCTTTATGTACAGATTATGCAAAACATTAAAACTATGAACTCACCAACCTTTGTGTTGACACTTGTTAGCATGTTTATTCTCAGGTTCCCTAGAAGTCTTTCGCTGTTTTCTTATATGTTAGACAAGCTATGTGCATGGAGTCTTACATGGCATATTTTTCAAGGAAACATTGCATTCACCAAATCATCATCATGTATCTTATTTTGACTGCATTGTCAACGGAAGTACCATTGTAAACTATTATTTACGGTGATTGTCTATATGTAGATATCATCAGATGTCGAAAACCTTTGATTTAAATATTCATTTATGGTGTGCCTTTTCAAAAGAATGCAATGTTTACAAAACGTATCATATAGAGGTCAAATACCTCGCAATGAAATCGATGAATGATGTATTCGTCCATATAGATTTGGAGCGATCGTCACAGTTGGTATCAGAGCATCGGTCCTAGTGAACCAGGTCTTGCATGAGTGTGTCTAACTGATAGTTGTTAGGATGCATTAGTAAGTCTGGACTTCGACCGTGTCTGCATGTCAAAAGTTTTGCTTATCATTTTTTGTCGGAAATTACCTGCTTATCATTCCTAGTCTAGACACATTTTACTGCATTGATTGCATGAATAGCGTATAGACAAAATTCATATCTTAGCATATCTGTTACTGTAAACTTTTCCTGACATCTTCCGAAAATTTTTCCGTGATTTATGGAATTTGGTATTATATATACATATGTAAATTATGTATTGAAGAATACCAAACTAAATTCTCTAATCTAATTCATATCAAAAATCATCTCCCTAATTATACAAGATGGATCCCGTATCTAGTTCAAATTCCTTAAACTCTGACAGCTATTCCGATATGGATATTCACCTGAATTCCGAAGACAGTGTAACCAGAATGGATCAACCAATTAGCCATCATCTATTCTGGATGAATTGGAGATGGGTTCGTAGCCTACTTAATTATTGGAGACAAGAAGAAGGCGATCCATTCCATCCACCACATTGCCCTCTTGGCGAAGAACCTGAAGCACTTACCGGCGAACCTGTTCGAGACACCATTTTCTCTCTCATTTCCAGAGTATCTCGTCATGATAATATACTATCTCAAATTCTGGATCTTATTCATACGCTCGTCCGAACCGCCAATCATCCCGGTGTAGTAGAAGAAGTCAACGAGCTTCGCGCTCGGGTAGTGGCTTTGGAGAATATGGTGCAAAGGTTACAACCACTAGAAGCATCACCGGCATCAACAGTACCACCAACAACAACACCAACAGTACCATTACCACCACCAACAATATTCGCATCGCAAACCTCAACTTCACAATCTGTTCCACGAGCATCAACGTCATACGCACCGTAGTTACCAAGAAATACCAGCAACAATAACTGATGAAGTATTAACTCATTTCCCCTGAAGAAATTTTATGTATATTTAATATATATGAATTTTGAAATCAAAATAAATCTTTTCGTACTAAGCTATTACGTGTGAATCTTAACTGGTAGGTACTACTTGGTTAGTTTATATTACTAATATGCAATGATGTACATCCATCCTTAACAACTTAACCATTGTTAACTACAATCTCTGTTTCAACTTAATGAATTCCATTTCATAATAAACCAAGTGTATTATTCAATTACATAATTGATTTTATATTTTCATTTTCGATATACTCGAAACTTTCCAGAAAACATCATTTTTACCTTGCGAAGTTAGCAAGAGTTCCATAAGCACCAACATGATTCACTGAGAAAATATCAATAAAACTGAATAACGAAGTATTGATTACATTAGTAAAATACTCCACGAAGATTATGAAATCTTTAATGTTTTAGAGATTATTCATTTATAATCCAGCCAAAAATTAAATGAGCTTAATATGATATTAACTCATTAAATTTGTGTTACATCTGAAGAAAATATACATACATATATTTTCATAAAGACGGTAATAAAAATTCTTTTGTACAAAGTATTAATTGTGAAATCTTTAACGGGTAGGTAATACCCGGGAAATATATAAGTTCGCAATTAATATGTTACACTGTACATTCTTCAACTTTGATTCAAAAATTATTAACATTTCTCACAACGATATAAAATCGTTTTCATACAAATTCAATTACATATTCTGATATTGGCGGATCAGAATCCAAGTCATAACTCCGAACCGGTGACATCATTCTTAGATCTCTACATCTTTCAAAGCTATACTTTGACTTTAAATCTGTGCAAGATCCACTAGCATTGTTTTTACCGAAAATAACCTTGCAATTCCTTTTCAAAGTATCCAGTATTATCAACCGTTCAAACAGTCAATGATGACCTTTCAGACTTGTAACTTTGGCATATACGTTTTTGTTACTGGGGAACCTTTCATGTTCCACCACATTAACAGTAAATGTACCAGCAAATTCATTAATCTGTGACTTAAAGTCTCTCCAAAAAACCATTATAATTGTTCATTGAAACCCTATCATGTACTCATCCACATCTTGTAACGGTAATTGCCATACCAACTACCGGGAATTAGCAATCAGTATTTTGAATTTCGCAGCAATTCTACGCCAACAGTTATATATATACATATAATGTCTATCTCCTAGACTTATTTACTTCGAAGGTGAAGTTTCTGAAAAACACCCAAACTGCGAAATTAGTTCTCCGAATTTTTTGAAAAATGCTGATGAAGCAGCAAAAACTGTAAACGACCTTAACAGTCAAAAGTTTGATGATAAAGAATAGTATGATGGTAAAGCTGAGAAAAAGAGAAGGTTTGGAACTGAAAACGGATTGAGCAGACCATGAAGGAGGCTGTGGACAAATCAAAAATACTAAACCTGCCTTCAAAGAATACAAATGATTCAATATCTGCTGAAGTCATTAATGAATACCTTGCTTCTGACTCAAAATCCGTTACGAACAAATCTTCTTCATCATCCTTCGATATTAGAAATTCTAAGATATTATCATATCTTTCATTATAAATATCTTCGATATTTCTGAAGATATCTTCATAACTATTATCATCTGAAATTATTTATCTCTTCACGCTATCTGTGTTACATCATAAAAGAAACTATTTTAGTTTCTAATTTCTGAAAATTTTGAAAAATGGATGTTTTTGAAGTAGTGTTGGGAATTGAAGCATGAGTTAGTATAATATAATGACACTTGATCAACGTAATTATATTACAGTAAGTCTTGCTGAGTTTCTAATGGAACGTGATAAAGGTTCACAGATCATACCCTCATCATGAACCATGTTACATAACTCTTTCATTCTATATAACCTCTAAACATATCAAGAAAATATTTTTCTTGATGATTCGGTCTTTTTCGAGGTATTCTGGTAATTTGACAAGTCAGATTGTGCCATTACCGTTTCTTTCTTAGAATATTAATTATGTTCATTCCGAAATTCATACCTACGAATTCTGGACCATTATTCGCTTGACTTAAAGTCGGGAAGAGAAAACGAAAGCATGAAGCTCCGAAATATAATGGAAAATATAAAGCCCGAAAACAACTCCGAAATTACAAACCGTGTATATCAATGCGTATAGCAATATAAAGACACGGGAGAATGAAAAACAATATAACCCCAAGGTAATAGTAGAAGAAAATAACCTCCTCTGGTGGTAGATGAAAAAGAAGAATGAATGATATGATAGCCAAGAAAATATCAAGAATCAGAACTGGATGAAGCATTTTCACAAATCTTTTGTAAGTATGAAATAAGGAAGAAGATTATAGGAGTGGTGAAAATAAATGAAATGGAAGAGGTCAATTTATAGCAAAATATCAGACATAGCAATCGAGGCAGATTACGCATTTAATCAAAGGAAATCCTAATTTCCTTAAATTCCGAAGAATCAAATCTTATTTAAATTATGAAGATTTTCTATTCCTTAAATTCCAGAAATCAATCGTTACTACGTCAAGAGATAAGACGAATCTCTATTCTTCATTTCACTCTATTACTATAACTTCCCTCATACGCTTCGAGTAATTGGATTTTTTTTATCCATATTATTCAACGGTGATAAAAATTCTATTTATCAACACATATTCGTCATGAAAACATTTTTATTGTTAGCCATGACGACCTCACTCAAATTTCGGGAAGAAATTTCTTTAACGGGGAGGTACTGTGATGACCCGGAAATTTCTGACCAAATTTAAACTTAATCTTTAACGTTTCCGACACGATAAGCAAAGTCTATGAAGTTGAATCCTAAAATTCTTGAACTATTCAAATATCCTTCAATTGTTCTCAACGATTCGTGAACAAATATATGTAAATAGATACATATATATACTATAACTTGAAAGCGTAACAAAGTGTTATGAAAACGATATTGTGCATTAACCTTATTGGTTTGATTATCTGATTGATATATTTAACTATGGAGTTAAAAGATTATGCCAAACGATTGAATTAAAAGATATTTATTGAGTCCCTTAAAGATTATGATATTATTACGAGTCTCTGTTGTGAGGTCCACGTTGATTTGGGAAATCGTTCATTTTTAACGATATTCGAAATAAATGGTAAAGTGTTTGTTTAAATAACGTAATTTGGAGACATATAATAATAAGGAATATTAACTGTTGGAATTAGATATATGAATAACTTGTGATATGTATTTTAAAACGTATATATTAATATTGAAAATATATAAAATATAATGTTAAACTGGTCATAAAACGAATTGTTATTATATATATATTAACAAATAGCGAGACAATGATTTATAGAAGTAAATGACCAAAACACTTGAAAGTTTAATATATACTTTGAGTAGAATAGTTTAGGGATAATTTAAGGCTATATTTTGACAAAGGTACGTGACACGAAAAGTAAAATGCAAGTTTTCTAAGCGTACGAAAATGCGTTCGAGAAACCGGAACCGGGACATGAGTCGAGTGATGACGTACGACTTATCGGAACAAAAATTACAAGTCAACTATGCACGTGAATTTAATATAATATATAATTAATTATTTAAATTAAATATATTATATATATTATATAAAAATATGTCGACAAGCTAAAAGTTTAAAAATTGTGAGTTAGATTTTGGGGCCATGCAATCGCATGAGAAATAGGCATAAAACCCATGCGATCGCATGGGGTTCAGTTTCAACAAATGTACTATAAATTCTACAGTTTTCTGCGAATGTTTTTCACACACATCTGTATCTCTACTCTCTATATTTATATTATTATTATTAATATTATTATTATTATTATTATTATTATTATTATTATTATTATTATTATTAATTCTAATATTATTATTAGAAATATTAGTAGTAATATTAATTAGTATTATACAAAAAATACTACGATGAGGTCATAAGCGTGTCACTTTCAAAATGGGTTTTCAAGCGGGATAGAGCTAAGGAAACTTTGGGTTATAGCTATGAAGATTATGGGTAATATTCATGGGTACTATTTGCAAGTCAAACATAGTGTTTATCATCTCCGTTGTGTCTACGTACTTTCCTGCAATATTGAATCACAATATTGATACGTGAGCATTCATATCTTATCTTTTATATACTAATTATGTATCCATGTCTAGTGCTCGAGTATATATGTTTATGCGTGCTTGTATACTAAATTTCGTCGTTAAACAGTTTATAATTAATCACGAATTAAATACATATATTACTAGTAAAAGGTATATGATATACATGTTTTTGGAAAGCTGACGAAAAATCAATAAAATTTTCATTTAGATATCGAATAGTTTCAATGAACGGATTAAAAGATATGATCAGCTGAATTATGATTGACGTTAATTGAAATTGCTTTTGAATCTGCAATTAAGATTTAAACAACTTGTTTACGAGATTGATAAAATGGATTTTTAAATATTACCAGCCGAGTAAATGAATTCTTATATAAAGCACGTCTCGTTTTGTTGAACTATTGTCAAAATTGACTTTTTGAAACAACTATGGATAACTTTTGTATGTCGATCTCGAGCATTAGGATTATGATACACTATGACCAGACCTAGCTTGGTAGACATTTATTGACCAACATATGTGATGTCGTAGGGGGTGTATACAAAATAGTGTTATTTTTAGTGCGAAATACTATTAAATACGATACAATTTTACACAAGATATTTATTTATTTATAGAATGGATATACTTAAACCTTGCTACAACACTTATAGGCAGTGTACCTAATCGTAAAGTAGTGTAGTTTTTAGTAAGTCCGGTTCGTTCCACAGGGAATCTTTTTAAACAAAGCTTAACGCTATATTAGTTTACTTTTATAAAAATACAAATATATATATATATATATATATATATATATATATATATATATATATATATATAAGTAATATTATTATTATAAAGGGAGGTTTTTACCGTTTAATGACCGGTTTGTCGATTTTAAAACTTTAGTCGCAGTTAAAACCAAATGTAAAATATTAAAATTAAATACAAGACTTAAATTAAAGCATAAAGTAAATAACGATAATGAAATTGCGAATAATAAAAGTGCGATAAAATAAACTTGCGATAATTAAAAAGTACGATAATTAAAAGTGCAATTAAATACAATAACAATAAAAATGCGATAATTAGAAGTGCAATTAAATATAAAATAAAGGAAATTAAATATGAAATAAAAGAATTATGCTTATTTAAACTTCCGTAATCATGATGTTTGACGTGTTGATTTTAGTTTTATGCCCATGGGTTAATTGTCCTTTGTCCTGGATTATTTAATATGTCCGTCTGGTTTTTGTCCATAACAGTCCATCAGTCATAAATATAAAGTGCGAGTGTCCTCGTCAAATTATCCTTATACCCGAAGTTAAATATTCCAACTAATTGAGGACTTAAACTGTAACAAGATTTTAATACTTTGTTTAATAATTACACCAGGATGTCGATTGAGTGTAACCCAAGGTTTTAATATTTTGTTATCAATTATACCAAGTGTCCTTTTACATAATTTCACCCCTGTTTTAATTATTCTAGTGGCTATTAATCCATTTCCGTGTCCGGTTAAATGAACGATTATTCGTACATATAAATACCCCGCCCATCGTGTCCGATTGAGTGTATATGGTAATTTATAGGGACGCCCAATTGTAAATCTTTATATTAACATTAACAAACTATCATTTAGTTAAACAAATATAAAGCCCATTAATAGCCCATAGTCTAATTTCCACAAGTGTCGTTCTTTTGTCCAAACCCCAATTATGGTACAAAGCCCAATTACCCAATTTTAGTAATTAGCCCAACATCATGATTACTTCGTTTTAAATAAGCATAATAATAACTTAGCTACGAGACATTAAATTAAAAAGGTTGAACATAACTTACAATGATTAAAAATAGCGTAGCGTTACACGGATAGAATTTCGACTTACACACTCACAACATTCGCTAACATACCCTTATTATTAGAATTATAATTAAAATTAAAATATAAATTATAAATATATATATATGTTTTACGTATGAGAAAAGAGAAAGATGGATATATAAATTCGATTTATACAGAGTGCAGAGAACGAGGCCTTTTATAGGCGAAATATAGATTTGAATTTTCATTTATGACCCCTGAACTA
This sequence comes from Rutidosis leptorrhynchoides, assembly GCF_046630445.1. Taxonomy (NCBI): domain Eukaryota; kingdom Viridiplantae; phylum Streptophyta; class Magnoliopsida; order Asterales; family Asteraceae; genus Rutidosis; species Rutidosis leptorrhynchoides. Next base: position 629,211,597 of record NC_092333.1, read on the forward strand.
TGCTCAATTAACAACTTTTTATTATTTAATATTATTCTTATTATGAATTATTTAAATATTATATTTTATTCTTGTGCATAGTTGACTCGTAATTTTTACACCGTTGCGTTGAGCGTTGAGAGTTGACTCATGTCCCGGTTCCGGATTTTCGAACGTCCTTTCGTACAATTTTATATCGTGTACTTTGCGTTTTGTAACTTGTACTCTTGTCATTTTTAGACGTTCTTCATCAATAATTTGAACCTTTTTGATTGTATCTTGTACTTTTGAGCTTTTTGGACCTTTGTGTCTTCAATTCGTCGTTTTCGCCTTTTGTCTTCGCACTTATTTAATATAAACGAATATTACTTGAAAATGGAACAATATCAACTAAAATCTTGTCTTTCTTGGGGAATAATGCTATAAAATATGTGTTCATTTTTGGCATTATCAATATTCCCACACTTAAGCGTTGCTTGTCCTCAAGCAATATCGTCTTGAAATACTAGAATCACTTCTTTATTCTTCACACTTTGTACATCAGTGATTTCTATACGGCGGTATAAACAATGGTAGTAACGATATGGTTTACAGTCCCACATGACTATAAAAATTTAGATCCATTAAGGAAATTGGATCTTTATGAAAACATTTGATCTTTTGAAAATTCATGCTAGATTTTACCCTAGACAAGTTTTCTGATTTGATCCATCATCGGTGTTGCAAAACATATTTGTGGATCAATATTTTGGCTAAAACTTTTAGGTTCGTGTAATCCACTGCTATCCCGGTATCGAATAGCACACATCCAGTTTACTTGTTCCGTATATTACCTTTCGGTAAACTACCGTCCGGTTGTAAAGGAAAGCGATGAACAAGAAACTGTTAAGGCAATGTCCCGTGACATGCAGATGATTATAGTCTTTTAACGTGTCGGATGCTAGAGCTATCCTTGGTAGGAGCGATAGTAAAGATTATCCTATGATTTTTCGGCCTGGCACAAGGTCCTGTCTCCGACCATGCTATGCAACCACCGTTCTTATGGTTGACACCCGATTTGGTTCAGGTGACCTAATGAACTCCAGGTGAATTCCTAGGATTTTACGTTCAATGGTAATGAACGCATTGAAAATGGGTTTTCAGAAAACAAATCGGTTTATAATTTTGATCAAAATATTTTCTCGTTCAAGCTCGAGTTTAGATATCATCGAATTCCATGAGTTTAAATTCTCAATCTTTAAGGTCAATCTCAAGGATTGAGTAATATCAGGCTTAAAAGCTGATTTTTAATCTTTAAGGAGATTATCCTTTCTGGGGATCTGATTCATTAGTCTTATCCAGCTAATTTGCATGGTGCCCCCCCATTGTACGAGATAAATCCTTCTCATGGTTAGGATAAATCTGACCACTTGGCGACCCTGTTTAATGCTGAGGTCCGTGGATTTCCTGCTGATTTTAGTGATGACTTTTCTAGATTTTTCGTCAACCTACAGCTGATCTGGACGGCAACTTCATGACCTAAATCAAGAAGCGCGTGTCTTTTTCGGAAGACTTTACTTCCTTTTAATGATGGAATTGATTCATCGTGTAGATCTATCTCTTCTTTTCTTTCATCGGGTAAAATGGTTTAGTTTAGTCCAAAGCAAAAGTATTTTCAGTTATTTGTTACAGATATATGTGACATATGTTTAAGATAACTTGGTAAGTTTTTCCACACTTGGCTTTTATTTTCCTTTTTATCGTCCTCTATTCCATTTTTAAATGAATTCTAACATTTTGGTTGTTTCTCAATTTATGTCCTTTCCGAGGTAACGATAATTTCGGCTCAATGACCTAGTTTTCATCGTTCATAAATATGTATAAACATGATTTTGAATTCATTTTGTTGAAAATTTTGAAAAATTTACTAGAAGTGGGTAGTCAGTATATAAGACTAGGGCTGTTCCTTGTTATCGGAGAGCACTAGATTCTAATACAACTACTACGTTACTAGTATTTTTAATGGTAACCAAGTGTTTAAAATAATAATTTTTAAAATCCGAAAGAATTTAACCCTTTCCCACACTTAAGATCTTGCAATGCCCTCATTTGCAAGAAATCAGTAACAATTTAAATTATTGAGGGTGATAAGCGTAGAAAAGTGATTAAATTTTACCAAAGTTTCAAACATATTGTTGTTTGTTTGTTGAATGATAAATGGTGGACGTCATTTGTTTATTCCGTCTTGTTTGTTATTTCACACATATTTTGCATCTTGTCGTCAAAATTACTTGCTTTTGCTGAACTTAATGCCAGTCTTTGAAAACGCGTTGTTTTACCCTGTCTTGTAAGATAAACTACAAACAAATATATACATACTAACTTTTTTTTATTTATAAAACCTTTAACTTATAAAACAAATATTAATTAATTTTAAAAATTTGTTTCTTTTGTTATTTAGGACGAGGTCGTTTCGGATCGATGTCCTAGTCCGTCCTTCGACAAAATTTTAAAATTTGTCTTTTTGTAGCGATTGTTTTAAAAGCTAAGATTTTTAGGGGTTTTTTTTTTTTTTTTTTAATGTTTTTGGCATACTTTAATTCAATAAGATTAAAAATAATGATAATAAAAGTTCTCGTCCCTCCCTCGGGTAAAGCAATTTCGGTTCAATGACCTAGTCTTCAACTTACGACGAATTTTAAAAATCATATTTTTAACTTAATGAGATAAAGTAAATTTTTGTTTTTAAATTCACACAATTTAAATATAAAATTCAAAATTAATATTAAAAATTCACACCAAACTTAAAATTTGAAATGCATAAAATTAAAAAATTCACATTTTAAAAATTAAAAATTCACACCAAACTTAATTTAAAAATTCATATTATAAATTCACACCAAACTTATATTAATTTTTCAAATATTTACAATTTTAAATATATTGTTTTTACAAAGTTTACAATATTAATTTAAGATTTAAATATTAATTTTAAAAACATGGTAAAAATAAAATAAAAAATCTTTTTGGCTTTTTATCCCACTTTAATCAATCAAATATTATCAAAAATATGCGCCCCTCTTTTCGGTAAAGTAATTTCGGTTCCAAGACCTAATTTAACTCATGACGAATTTTTGAAATATTTTGGGTTGATTGATTAAAGATATTTATACCTTAAGAATAAACGTTAAATTTCGCAGTGATGTAATAAATTTTTGAATGATATCAATAATTTCGGTCGCCAAATCTAATTTTATTCAATACCAATTTAATACTTTTTAGCGAACAAATTAGCGTTTATTATCAAAAGGTTAAAAATAAAAAAAATAAAATAAAAACTGTACAAACATACCTGTGAAATAGATTTCTTAGTTATATGATCTATCCCATTCATAAGATAGTCGGTTTAATTGGTTTTCCATGGCTACATAGGCGTAACCTCGAGCATTCAGTGTCTTTTCTTCTAAACATATGAACGGTCCGTCTCTGCATAAAGTAACAAATTCGGTATTTGAATAGGTTTGATTATTTGAACATTTACCTCCATGTGACCATTTTCCGCATTTGTGACATCGTTCTAGGTGTCGTGCTCTTCTTTTCGCTGCGGATTTTGATTTTCCTTTACCAAATTGTAACTTATTATCTTCACATCTGGATTCTTTTCTAACTCCGTCCATTCTTTCTCTGATTACTGATACTATTTCACTCAGGAGTATGTCATTATTACGTTTAGTGATCAAAGCGTGTAGCATTAGACCATGGTTTAGTTCACAGGCAGTCTTCATTTCGTAAAAACCTAAAATAAAAATAAAAATTTAGAATGGGGGGAGAAGACTAGTTCTTTAGGGTCTGCTAGGGAAAGACCATTCGGGTTCCATTTTCGAGAACTATATGAAAACAGACAATCTAACTCTAACAGAAATACATATTATCCTTTAAAGACTTGATTCTCCCCACACTTAGTTAGTTGTGGTGTCGAAATTGTGATTAACTTCGTTGTCGACTTCCATCGGACTATCTATGTAGTGTTTAACTCTGTGACCATTAACTTTAAATTCAATCCCATTTGAATTTATTAATTCTATCGTTCCATATGGGAAAACTCTTTTGACTATGAATGGTCCAGACCATCTTGATTTCAATTTTCCAGGAAATAGCTTGAATCGTGAATTGAAAAGAAGAACTCTGTCTCCTTCTTTAAATTCTTTTGAACTTCTGATTCTTTTATCATGCCATTTCTTCGTTCTTTCTTTATAGATTAACGAATTTTCGTATGCTTCATGTCTTAATTCTTCTAATTCGTTTAGTTGACTTAATCGTAGACGTCCGGCTTCATGTAAATCAAGATTACATGTCTTCAAAGCCCAAAACGCTTTGTGTTCAATTTCTACTGGAAGATGACATGCTTTTCCATAAACAAGTCTAAAAGGTGTGGTTCCAATTGGAGTTTTGTAGGCTGTTCTAAAAGCCCAGAGTGCATCCTCCAATTTAATTGACCATTCCTTCGGATTTGATCCTACGGTTTTCTCTAGAATACATTTTAAGGCTCGGTTGGTATTTTCAACTTGTCCACTTGTTTGTGGATGATATGCGGTGGAGATTTTATGAGTTACTCCATATCTTTTAAGAACTTTCTCAAGTTGATTATTACAGAAATGAGTACCCCGATCACTTATTAAAGCTTTCGGTGTTCCAAACCTTGCAAAAAGACGTTTTAAAAAGTTGACTACAACTCGTGCATCGTTAGTTGGGAGAGCTTGTGCTTCCGCCCATTTAGATACATAATCAATGGCTACGAGTATATATAGATTATTATGAGATTTTGGAAATGGACCCATAAAGTCAATACCCCAAATGTCAAATACTTCACATACTTGGATGACATTTTGTGGCATTTCATCACGTTGACTTATTTTTCCGGCCCTTTGACAAGCATCACAGGATTTGCAAAGAAAGTGTGCGTCTTTGTAAATTGTAGGCCAATAGAATCCAGCATCATAAACTTTTCTTGCTGTTAGTTGAGGCCCATAATGCCCTCCTGTTGGTCCTGTGTGACAATGGTTTAATATTTTACTAGCTTCATCTCCAAATACACATCGGCGTATTATTCCATCGGGACAACTTTTAAACAGATGTGGATCTTCCCAGAAATAGTGTTTTATATCACTGAAGAATTTCTTTCGTCTTTGGTACGATAATCCTTTTTCAAGGAATCCACAAACTAAGTAGTTTGCATAGTCTGCAAACCATGAGATTTCTTTATAATCTATCTTCAATAGATATTCATCAGGAAAGTTGTCTTGTATGGCTGATTCATTTAGAACTTCTAATTCAGGATTTTCAAGACGAGAAAGATGATCAGCGGCGAGATTTTCTGCTCCTCTTTTATCTCGGATTTCAATATCAAACTCTTGTAAGAGTAAGATCCAACGGATTAATCTTGGTTTAGCATCTTGTTTTGAAAATAGGTATCTAAGAGCAGAATGGTCGGTATAGACCACCGTTTTTGCTAGAACGAGATATGATCGAAATTTGTCAAAAGCAAAGACAATAGCAAGGAGTTCTTTTTCAGTAGTTGTATAGTTCGTTTGTGCTCCTTGTAACGTCTTACTAGCATAATATATAGGTTGAAATCGTTTTTCAATCCTTTGTCCTAAAACGGCTCCCATTGCAAAATCACTTGCATCGCACATTAGTTTAAATGGTAGATTCCAATTTGGTGTGATCATGATCGGCGCATTAGTGAGTTTTTCTTTAAGAATATTAAAAGATTTGATACACTCATCTGAAAAGATGAATGGAGCATCCTTTTCTAGGAGTTTATTCATAGGAGTGGCAATTTTAGAAAAATCTTTTATGAAACGTCGGTAAAAACCGGCATGCCCTAGAAAACTCCTAACTCCTCTAACATTTGTGGGATGTGGAAGTTTAGCAATTACATCTACTTTAGCTCTATCCACTTCAATTCCTTCTTTTGAAATTTTATGTCCAAGAACGATGCCTTCTTTAACCATGAAATGGCATTTCTCCCAATTAAGTACTAGATTTGATTGTTCGCATCTAAGAAGCATTCGTTCCAGATTAACTAGACATGATTCAAATGTATCACCGAATACTGAAAAGTCATCCATGAATACTTCCATGCATTCTTCTATCATGTCGTAAAAAATTGCCATCATGCACCTTTGGAAGGTTGCTGGGGCGTTACAAAGTCCAAATGGCATGCGTTTGTAAGCAAAAGTACCATAAGGGCACGTGAATGTGGTTTTCTCTTGATCTTCGGGTGCTATTGGAATTTGAAAATATCCGGAAAATCCATCTAGAAAACAATAGTAACTATTTCCGGCTAATCTTTCCAACATTTGATCTATGAAAGGTAAGGGAAAGTGATCTTTTCTGGTGGCGTCATTTAATTTTCTATAATCAATACATACACGCCATCCTGTTACAGTCCTAGTAGGAATAAGCTCATTTTTCTCATTTGTAATGACAGTCATGCCACCCTTCTTAGGTACACATTGAACTGGGCTTACCCATGGACTATCGGAAATTGGATAAATTAAACCTGCATCTAGCAGTTTAATAATTTCTTTCTTAACAACATCTTGCATATTTGGATTTAGTCTTCGTTGGCGTTGCACATACGTTTTATGACCTTCTTCCATAAGGATTTTATGTGTGCAATACGAAGGACTTATTCCTTTAATATCATGAATCTTCCATGCAATGGCTGGTTTATGAGCTTTCAACACAGAAATGAGTTGTGATTTCTCATTTTCAGTAAGAGAAGACGATATTATTACAGGTAATTCAGATTCACCATGTAAATAAGCGTATTCCAAATGGTTTGGAAGTGGCTTTAACTCTAATTTCGGAGGTTCTTCTATCGATGATTTGTATCGATATCTGTCTTCTTCTTTTAGCATTTGAATTTCTTCTGTTGTTGGTTCATATCCATTAGCTATTAGTGTAGCTAACATTTCAGCTTCATCAATTGGTTCATTACCTTCTCCTAAAGAACATTCTCCTGTTCCTTGTAATTCTGGAAATTTTTCTAATAATTCTGCATGTGCATCTATAGTTTGAATATAATAACATGTATCATCTGCAGATTGTGGTTGTTGCATTGCTCTATCAACTGAAAAGGTAACACTCTCATCCTCTATACTTAGGGTCAGTTTCTTACCGAACACGTCTATCATTGCTTTAGCCGTATTTAAGAATGGTCTTCCTAATATGAGAGGAACTTGACAATCTTCTTCCATGTCCAAAACAACAAAATCTACTGGAAATACTAAAGTACCAACTTTAACTAGCATGTTCTCCATTATCCCTCTAGGATATTTTATTGATCTATCGGCTAGTTGTATGCTTATTCTTGTTGGTTTTAATTCTCCAAGGTCTAGTTTAGCGTATAGTGAATACGGCATTAGATTTATACTAGCACCTAAATCTGCCAATGCTTCTATTGAACTAAGACTACCCAGAAAACATGGAATTGTGAAACTTCCTGGATCAGATAGTTTTTCTGGTATCTTATTCAACAGCACTGCTGAACAATTAGCATTCATAGTAACAGCCGAGAGTTCTTCCATTTTCTTTCTATTTGAGATTAGATCTTTCAAGAATTTAGCATATCTAGGCATTCCTGAAATCACATCAATGAAAGGAAGATTTACATTTATCTGTTTAAACATATCCAAGAATTTGGATTGTTCAGCTTCAAGTTTCTCTTTCTTCATTTTACTCGGGTAAGGAAGTGGTGGTTGGTATGGTTTAACATAAGGTTTAGCCTTAACTGTGTTATCTTCATTAACCTTCTCAACTACCGGTTCTTTTTCCTTATCTTGATCAGGTTGTGGTTCTTGTGGAGTAGGAATAGCTTCATCAGAAGTTACAGGTATTTCAGGTGGTTTAAGTGTTGTACCACTTCTTGTGGTAATGGCTTTAGCTGTTTCATTTCGGGGATTAGCATTTGTATTACTAGGTAGACTTCCCGGTTTTCTTTCACCTATTAACCTTGCTAGGTTACTTACTTCTTGTTCCAGATTTTGAATAGAAGCTTGTTGATTTCTAAATGCTTGAGCATTTTGTTCATTAGTTTGTTTCTGAGATGTGAAAAACTGCGTTTGAGTTTCAACTAGCTTCGTCATCATATCTTCTAAATTCAGCTTTTTATCATCGGTTTGTTGTGGTGGTTTGTTTTGAAAATTAGGTCTTTGCTGATTGTAAGTATTGTTGGATACTTGTTGATTGCTAGGACCTTGTTGGTTGTTGTATGGAATATTTCGGTTATAGTTCTGATTTTGATTGTAAATAGGTCTTGGCGGTTGATAATTATTCTGATAATTATTTCCAGGCCTTTGGTTTATGTATGAAATATTCTCTCTTTGTTCCATTGTTAATTCAATACTGAGACAATCTTTTGTCAAATGTGGTCCTCCACACTGCTCACAACTAATTCGTATTGAGTGAATATCTTTAGTCATCTTTTCCATTCGTCGTTCCACAGCATCTATCTTTGCGGAAATGGAATCTAAGTCATGGCTAGAATCGGCTCTAGCTGCTTTAGATGATCTAATGATATCTTTTTCTTGGTGCCACTCATGTGAGTGGGAAGCAGTGTTATCAATAATTTTGTAAGCATCAGTTTCGGTTTTCTTCATAATAGAACCACCAGCTGCTATATCTATGTCTTTCCTTGTAGTGATGTCGCATCCTTGGTAGAATATTTGTACTATTTGACAGGTGTCTAAATCATGTTGCGGACATCCTCTTAACAACTTTCCATATCTTGTCCACGCCTCATATAGAGTTTTATTTGGCTTCTGTGTGAACGTAACAATTTCTGCTTGAAGTCTTACGGCTTTAGATGCAGGAAAGAATTGTTTAAGAAATTTTTCAACTAAAACGTCCCATGTATCAATCGCCCCTTCAGGTAACGATTCCAACCAATCTTTGGCTTCTCCCTTTAAAGTCCAGGGAAATAACATGAGATATATTTGTTCGTCTTCCACTTCTCGGATTTTAAATAGTGTGCAGATCCTATTAAAGGTACGTAGATGTTCATTTGGATCTTCTTTCGGCGCACCACTAAATTGGCATTGATTAGTCACCATGTGTAGAATTTGTCCTTTGATTTCATAATCTGGCGCATTAATGTCTGGATGAGTAATTGCGTGACCTTGGCCAGTGCATTTAGCTCTCATTCGGTCTTCCATACTTAAAGGTTCCAGATTCTCCATAATTGAATTTGTTGAATCGGTATCACTAGAGGATTCTGATTTAATGGTTCGTTCCTCAACAATCTCTGTTTGAATGATTGGTGGTTCCGGAGGAAAGTTTAATGGTTCAGGATCTACGAACCGTTCCTGAATATTCTCTGGATTCTCAATTGTGAGGTCGGGTTCAAAAAATGGATTATCGGAAATTTGAACTGAAGTACTTGGTCGACTGGATGACGATTCTAAAGAAAAATCAACGGCGGTTATATTTGATAAATGTCTTGATCTAGTTACAGGTGGTGAACGTACAAAAGGTGGTGAACGTCTTGCTCGGTGCATTCACTGAATATCCTATTAGTTTTTAAAAAGGAAAGAAAAATTATATAAGTTATCCAATCAATAGACTTTTCTGATTTTGCCCACGTTTCGAATAGCCAAAAGATGCAGCAGAGGGGCAGGATTCTTTTGGTCTCAATATAATTGAGTATTGTTTGGCTCCAATAACCCGGTCCACGTACAAATCCAACTATTACTACGAACCAGAAAATTTTGATGTCTATCAATTTAACCACTTAAAATAAATTTTCGTAATTTTAAGAAATTTAGAGAAGAAGTAGAAAAAAATCTAAGTCCTAAAAACTAGAATGGCGAGAAATAAGAGAGAAAAAGAGTGCGCGTCGAAAAGTGTCGAAAAATGAAAAAGACGAAGAGTGGTTTGTAAACACGCGGTTAATCCAACCTTATAACGATCACTATCTTAAAATTAAAGCTACAAATGGAGATCACTAATTGGAATTGTAATTGATACATAGGTAAACGGCGTCGAAAAATACGAAATAAGAAAATAGCACGAAAAAACGGCGTCGCAAAATTCTAAAGCACCTAAAA